>NW_021636527.1:0-306169 GCF_004799145.2 Neltuma alba | reverse complement strand
ATTAAAAGAGCTAATCTGAATAGGTCGAGAGCGTAAACGGCTGGCCCATTTAGGTCTTTTTAATTTTTTTAATATTTTAAATTTATTAATTTGATGTTAGTATTATTATTATTTTTACATTATTAATGATATTGCAATATTTATATAATAATTTGATTATATTATGTTATTAATATTTTTAAACTATATATATTTGATAAGAGAGTATTTTTATACTTATATAACTTGTGATTTTATTATTTGAATTAAAACTTATGAGTTTCTAACAGTAATATATCTCAAACTAAAATAAAAAAGAGCCTACTTGTAGTGAGTTACATTTAAATATTATTGATATTGAAGATAGTGATGAAAATCATGTTGATGATGTTGCTATTGTTTAGTGTTTAGTTTGTGCTTTCTACGATTTAAGACAATAACTTGATTTGATTTAGTTTTAGAAATTTGGACTACTATTTAACATTTTGTTTTATTAATCTCAATGGCTTGATGCATAAATTGTTAGAGTATAAATATCTAAGTATAACTAATTTATAATATTGGTTATATTAGTTAGATTAGTTCAGCTAGAATAAAACTGATTGTACAGCTCACGCGTGTAGTCCTTTTCATACTCTGTATATATATCCAAGATGAAATAATAGAAAAGTTACTTTCCCATTCTTATCACCATGTTCACTCCGTAACATGGTATCAGAGCATTTATGCTCTCTCATTCTCCTTCCTCGATTTTCTTGCCCTTCTCTTTCTTCCTGACTTCCGCAGTATTTTTTTTTCTTTGCTTTGAAATGTCTTCTTCTATTTCTTCTTCAATTTCTAAGCAAATCCAGAGTCCTACTAGCCCGTATTGTATACATCCGAATGAAAACCTAGGGTCTGTTCTTGTTTCTCCTCCGCTCCCAGGAAATAACTATCACTCTTGGTCGCAAGCTATGGCAATGGCCTTGGAGTCCAAGAACAAGATAGATTTTGTTAACAAAAGCATTTCTTGTCCAGTTCCAACAGATCCGTTGTATTTGGCCTGGTTGATGCAATAATCTGGTGATTTCATGGATCAATTGATGTCTCTCACCGGATATTTCACAGAACACTTTGGATCGACACAGCTTATGACCTTTGGTTAGATCTAGCAGATCGTTTTTCTCAAAACGATCCTTCTTGTATTGCAGAAATCCAAGAAGAAATGTTTTATTTAAGACAAGGAGATTTTACCGGTTGGCCAATATTTCACCAAGCTTAAGATTCTTTGGGATGAATTGCAAAATCTACGACCTCTCTCCTCATGTACTTGTGAAGCTCGAAAGTATCTGCAACAAGATTACATATCCGTTTTCTTCGTGGCCTCAATGATCGATTTACAGGGTTAAATCTCAAATAATGCTTATGAATCCTATTCCTGGTATAAATCGTGTCTGTAATCTTGTTTTGCAGCAAGAACGAGAGATGATTCTAAATCCAAGGTCCTCATGGCAATCGTGGTCCTAATCCACGATCTCAGTCTCAACTTGGCAAAATAATGGTTCTAATTCTAGTTTCAAAAAAAGCAGTGTGTAAAACCCTTAACCTCCAAAACATCATAACTCATCATAAAGTCCACTACTATGGTAGAAAAGGAAAGCTGTTAAAACGAGCTACCATAGTAGAAGGAAAATTTCATATTTTTAGAAATTGACTTTCAAACTCGGGTCAACCTGATAGACGTTGCATGCAACTAAAATAATCCATTCATATCTACTGGGCCTCCGAGCCTCTGGCCCGGGTAACACATACATAAAAAATCAGCCCATCCAATAGTTTTCAACCATATAATCCAGAGTTCATCAAAACTAGCAATAGCCTCCGCCCAACCAAAATAAGGAGATACATTCTCTCCAGTTTACAACAAGGCCGGGTAATCAAATATATCAAAAAGTAGTCCTAACTGTGGCAATATATACTAGTCATACATATACAAATGCTAGAGGCCTAAAGCTAACCAAGCTCAAGCCTCTGCGTCTCTTCCCGATGGCCCACACGCTGGAACCTTCACCTGAAAACATTGTAAACCACGGGGTGAGACAAATCTCAGTAACCAACCTTTCCAATACTAGGTACTACTAAATAGGTGTTTGTGAGGTGTCAAGTGGGGCAGTTCACAAGTAATATAATAACAAGATAGCCACAATAAATCATGCGAGTGAAATGATGCAAATCCCATAACCAAATCCCTCACTTTGGGGGATTTTCAGAGCCGAAGCTGGCCTATCCCTCACTATGGGGGACGTAAGGAGATAAAAGGCCTATATCCCTCACTCTGGGGAACGTAGGGAGCCAAAAGGCCTATCCCTCACTATGAGGGACGTACTAAGCCAACCATCATGCATTAATGGAGGCCTTCCCACGTGGTAGTAACAGACAAAACTCTCACCAAGTCCCAATTAATGCATCATGCTCAAATCGTAATCACAGAGTAATAATCATTTCACAATTAACCTCATTCAGTGGCATATCTTTCACAATTCCAAAATTCATTCATCATTAGTCGAAACCCCACAAGACGGTTTTCCTTTTTATACACAACATACAGTTTGAACATATTACTACTTAGAGCACAAAACATAAATCTACTCACAATACCACAAAGCAAGTACTAAGGATTGGAAAGTGGTTACCTCTCGCCTGAGCAAGGAATAACAAACCGACAATGTAGCCCCGTGCACCACCAAGACTCACAACCGGTCTACACAAGCACACAAACACACAACCATCATATATTAGCTTTCAAACTAATAATGTGGCCAAAAACAACACTTGGGGACACAAAATTCCTATCTCCCATCAAAACTCTACCCAACTCAAAGGGTATAACTATCAAGGCAACACTCCAAAGTCATACTAACCCATTATTAAACCTTAATTCCTTTCCAACATCAATTAGAGTTCAAACCTCAAGGACCCACTATAGGAATTCAACCTCCAACATCCCATTTGAGCAATTAAGGTTCCAACAACAAATCTAAACCGATTAAACATCCAATTTAACCCTCCTTAACATAACCCAATTCACAAAACTCAAAATCAATCTCTACATTATCATCCTCAATCCCAAATCATCTATCTCCATAAACCCTAACTCCAAAAATTCAAGATTCTTTAAATCCAAGGAAACTACACCGATTAAATACTTAAACTAACCCCAAGCAATCAATTAAACTCAAAACAATCGGTCAAAAACCTCAATTCCATCACAACTTAGAAATCCTAGGGTTCCACCAAAAATCCTCAGAAATTCCAAGAAATTCCAATAAAGAAAGAAGATTAGAGGTTAAAATCACTTACTTGAGGTAATGGATCCTTAGAAATGCCCCCTCCAAGCCAAAAGTTTGAAACCCTAGCAGAGCTCCTCTCTCCTCCTTCAGATTTTCTTATTTTCGCACGCTGAACCCTCCCGCAACTATATAGATTCGCGACCTTTCGCCGCGGCTAACTCCATCTTCACCGCGGCGAACTAATCCCGAGAGGGATTACTCGCCTGAAAACCTGACTTCGCCGCAGCGAAAGCTTCCCGAGAGGAAACTCTCGCTTGCCCAGAGAACATTCGCCGCGGCATACCCCTACCTTCGCCGCAGCGAAATCTTCCCGAAAGGGAAGCCTCGCTCACCTGAACAACTTCGCCGCGGCGTCCCCTAGACTTTGCCGCGGCCAAACCTTCCCGAGAAGACACTCCCCTCTGAAACTCCCGGTACTTCGCCGCGGCGAACATACCCTGAGAGGGGTACGTTCACCTATTCCTCCAACAAACCTCAAATCCAACCCAAACACCAAGATCAAGATTAAATCACTAATCTATCCTCAAATCAACCTAAAAGAGGCTATTAAACCTGATAAAACTCAGGATGTTACACAGGTACGTTTGTGGCAAGCTGAGAGACACCAGAGGAGATATTTATCGCAAGCATGGATTTCCTCCTGGTTTTAAATTTCAAAATTCATCCCACTTGGCCAATAATTCTATTTCTCACCCTCCGGTTTCATAGCCGAAGCCAAGGATTCCTCTCATGATGCCAAAAATTGGTCTAACTTCTGAGCAATATCAACAGGTTATAGCACTAGTTCAAAAGGACAATTCCTCCAACCCTCCAACTCCTTCTTTAAATCACGTTTTTGCTCCCCAAGGAGGTAAATCATTTGTTCTCTCTACCTTTTCTCAAAACTTCTGGATCATTAATACTGGAGCTACAGATCACATTTGTTGCAATCTCTCTTCCTTTACCTCCTACAGTAATATTTAGCCTATCAATGTTTCCCTACCTAATGGAAATTTTGTCATTGCCTCTCAATCAGGAACCATCCATTTCTCTTATTCCTTTTATCTCTCTGATGTTCTTTTTATACCTGATTTTCATTTTAATTTGTTGTCTGTTACCAAACTTACTGCTAGTCTCAATTGTATTCTCATTTTTCTCAAATCTTCTTGTTTGATTCAGGACTTGACCAAGTGGAAGACAATTGGTTCAGCTGAAGTTCAAGAAGGATTATATATAATGAAGCGTCAGGAAAATCCATCTCTTGCTCTTGCTTCCAGAACTCATGTTAGAACCCATGATGCCAACTTCTTCGACTTATGGCACTTCCGTCTTGGCCATCTGTCTCCTGGATCTCTTCAGCGAATTCATAATAAATTCCCCTCAATTCCATGTAATCTTTCTTCTGCTCATTGTGATGTATGTCATTTTGCTGGACAAAGAAAATTACCATTTCCTACTAGCACTTCTCATAGTGCTCGTGTGTTTGATTTACTTCATGTTGATATCTGGGGACCAGCTCCTTCCATTTCTGTTCATGGACACAAGTATTTTTTTGTCTATAGTTGATGATTTTTCAAGATACACCTGGGTCTTTCTCATGAATAACAAGTCTGAAATTCAGTCTTTGTTACAAAATTTTATTACTCTACATGAAAAGCATTTTAATCTTTCTGTTAAAACCATTCGATTTGATAATGGTTTAGAATTTGCTATGACAAATTATTTTGCTTCTAAAGGAATCATACATCAGACTTCCTGTGTAGAAACTCCTCAACAAAATAATGTTATGGAAAGAAAACACCAACATTTGCTTAATGTCACACGAGCTCTCTTATTTCAATCTCATCTGCCCACAGCTTACTGGTCCTATGCACTTAATCATGCAACTTATATCATTAATATGCTTCCATCTCCTTTGCTGCAAAATGTTACTCCTCATGAACTCTTTTTTCAACAACCACCTGACCTCTCCACTCTAAGAGTGTTTGGTTCCCTTTGTTATGCTTCAACTATAACATAAAATCGTACAAAATTTGATCATCATGCTCATCAATGTGTATTTCTTGGTTTTAAACCGGGCACTAAAGGCTCTGTTCTTCTTGATATTAAAACTAGACAAATCCTCGTGTCCAGGAATGTTGAATTTTTTGAATCCATTTTTCCCTTTCAAAAACAACCTATTTTATCCAATTCATCTCCTATATGTCTTCCTCAAGAACAACCACTTCTTGATTGTTCTGATCTTCCATTTCACTCCCCAGAATTACCCTCTACTTCTGTCATTCAACCATCAAATATTGAGCCATCAAATCTTGTCCCTCCTTCCATTACTGAGCCATCAAATTGTCATTGCACAAGAGCAAGAAAATCACCAGCTTACCTTCAAGATTATCATTGTTCCCTCTTAACTTCAGCTTCGTCTTCTTCCACTAGTACAAGCAAATTAGGTATTCTTTATCCTCTTTCCTTAGTTTTGAGTTATGATAAACTTTCTCCTTCTCACAAACATTTTAGTTTGTCCATATCAGTTGACTATGAACCAAAAACTTATGCTCAAGCCATTAAACATGATGAGTGGAAACAAGCTATGGCTGCTGAGATTGGTGCCTTAGAACAGAATAAAACCTGGATTCTTACTGATCTCCCACCTGGAAAAACTCCCATAGGCTGTAAATGGGTTTTCAGAAACAAGTATAAGGCAGATGGCTCACTTGGTCAAAGGAAGGCTCATTTGGTTGCCAAGGGTTATACCCAAGTTGAGGGAGTTGATTACTTAGACACTTTTTCTCCTGTTGCAAAGATGACCACAGTGCGTTTGTTATTAGCTATAGCAGCAGCAAAGAACTGGCATTTGCATCAACTAGATGTTAACAATGCCTTTCTTCATGGTGATTTGAATGAGGAAGTTTACATGTCTCTACCCTCTGGTTTTTCATCCTCTAAACCAATCAAGTTTGCAAACTTCAAAAATCCTTATATGGTATAAAGCAAGCTAGTCGTCAATGGTTTGCAAAGTTATCTACTGCTCTTATTTCTTATGGCTATAGAGAGTCCAGATCAGATTATTCTCTCTTTGTTAGAAAAACTAATGACTCTTTCACAGCTTTACTGGTTTATGTTGATGACATTATTTTAGCTGGTAATGATCTTGCTGAAATTCAGCGAATTAAAACACTTCTGGATGATGCTTTTAAAATCAAGGACCTTGGTGCTCTCAAATTTTTTCTGGGATTAGAAGTTGCTCGATCCAAATCTGGAATTTCTTTATGTCAAAGAAAGTTTGCTCTGGAAATTTTATATGATGCTGGTTTGTTGGTTGCTAAGCCTCTCCGATCTCCACTAGATCGACATGTCAAACTATCTCAGAATGTGGGCACCCCATTGGCTGATCCCACTGTTTACAGGACTCTTGTAGGCAGACTTGGTTATCTTTGTGTTACTTGGCCTGATTTAAGCTTTGCTGTTCAATAGCTCAGTCAATTTGTTTATGCTCCTACTCATGAGCATCTCAAGGCTGCTCATAGGGTCCTTCGTTATCTCAAATCTTCTCTTGCCAAAGGATTATTTTTTCCTTCTTCATGTGATTTCCAGCTCAAAGGATATTGTGATTCTGATTGGGCTGGTTGCTCAGATACTAGGCGATCAGTTACTGGTTTTTGCATTTACTTAGATCATTCCCTTATTTCTTGGAAGGCAAAGAAACAAGCCACGGTGTCACGCTCATCATCAGAAGCAGAATATCGTGCCTTAGCCTCTACCGCTTGTGAGATACAATGGTTATTATATCTACTCCAGGATCTTCACATTCCACATCCTAAGCCTGCAAATCTATTTTGTGATAACCAGTCTGCCCTACACGTAGCTGCAAATCCTACTTTCCATGAACGTACCAAGCATATTGAAATTGACTATCATATAGTACGTGAGAAAGCTCAAGCAGGCACTCTTCATCTTCTACCAGTTCGCTCCATAGATCAAGTTGCTGATTGTTTTACTAAAGCACTCTCCATTGAAGCTTTTTCCATTGCCATTTCCAAGCTGGAAATGATTAATATCCATTCTCCAGCTTGAGGGGGGTGTTAGAGTATAAATATCTAAGTATAACTAATTTATAATATTGGTTATATTAGTTAGATTAGTTCAGTTAGAATAAAACTGATTGTATAGCTCATGCGTGTAGTCCTTTTCATACTCTGTATATATATCCAAGATGAAATAATAGAAAAGTTCCTTTCCCATTCTTATCACCGTGTTCACTCCGTAACATGAATTTTATGAAATTTATTATTTTACTTCTATTTATATCAAAATACTTTAAAAAAATTTTAAAATGCCTAAAAGCCTGCGGGCTCTAGACTCTACTGCTCCCTTCTTTTTTCCCTTCCTCAGGATCTTTTCCTCTCACATAAGTCATCTTCCTCTTTTACTCTGATTTTTCTTTTAAAATGGGTCACTGATACGTCCTTCTTTGCTGCCATTATTCATGTTCCAGGCATGCTACTTGTCAATTTGTGATGCCAAGGGTCATAACAATTGATTCTCACATAATTTTCATTTGGCACAAATCGAGCTTCATTAGCAGACTCCATTTTCCTTATGAGTTGTCGTCAACCGAGGCTGGAAGAAGAATATTCACAACAAGAATCATCTTACTGTCGTTGATTGCCAATAAAAATGAAGAGAGTAAAAGACGTGCACCTCTGGTACAATTTCTTATTTGTTTTGTAAGACGTGTTCATGTGCTTAGTTTCTCTTTAAAAAAAAATAAAATTAAAGGAGTTAGTACTAACAATTAAGAGTACGATCAAACTTGCAACCTTCCACTTATAAGAAAATATCAATGTTATTAGATTACGAGATACTTCTCATGTGCTTAGTTTCCTTCTCAACAGTTGTCGTCTCTTTTCTTTTATAAAATACTTTCCCCACCGCGAGTATTACAAGTGGTTGTTGGTCATGGTTTGTGTCAGTGGCCTGCGTCACTAAATGGACTTTAGGATATAGCTGGTAGGCCCAGCCCGCCAGCCTGCTAAAAAAAGCGGGTTTGGGTTGGCAATATGCCAGCCCGTCAAGGTGCAGGCTATTCCAACCCACACCGTTTTGAACCCGTTCTGTCACGGGATGACCCGCTTTTTTTTATTTAACTTTTTCATATAATTCCTAATATAGTTAAAATATTTTGATCCTCAAATTCCACATGAACAATTAAACATTGCTTCTTTCATATCATTGCATAAGTAATTAAACACTTTATATATTTTTGATCCTGTGTGTAGTTATACGAAGATCATCGTCCATCTTTTATTTTTCATTTATTTGTTGTGTCACTATAAAAGCCTTTATAAAATTAAATAAACATGTGATACTTATACATTTATACATAAAATATCTACTTAATTAATTTGGATAAAAAAACTAAATTACTTTGAATAAAAAAACTAGTTAAATTAATTATTTATAAAAAATATATTCTTAAATTATAAATTAATCTTCATTTTATTTTATCATAACTCACTATTCAAATTCAAGATTCAAAGTCTAATTTTAACATTTTAAATTAAGCTCAACCTATATTAATAATAATAGTTTTTATTTAAAAAAAGAATATGTAGGCGAGCCAACCCGCCTTGACAGTTTTGCCAGCCCGCACTGCCACGGGCTGGCCCGTATCCGTACCGCCAACCTGCATTACCACCTCTACTTTAGGATGATTGGCGGGGCAGGAGGTGACCCATTGAATTTGTCATTAATTCTTAAATACCTTGTGTGTTCATGAATAGGATAATAACTTGGTTACTTATAACTGCATTAGTTGATGTTTTTATTACTACTTAATATGAAAGTTAGATAATTAGTTTAGAAAAAATAAGAAAATTAGTGAACAGTAAAAAATTGTGTGTTTTTCTTAAACCAGGCTTTTTAATCAAGTACGACATGCCCGTTACTTAATGTAAGAGCTAGTTGACTAATTTGAGTAGATTAAAAAAATTAGTTAAGTTAGTTATTTGTAATAAATAAATATTGTCTTCCCTTATTTATAATAAATAGATGTTGTCTTTCTCAAAACAACGTTGCTAATAATATGTATTACCTATAAGTATCATTTGATGAAATCTACACGTGCCACTATTATAAAAACTACTTTGAGAAAAAATAGATAAATATGATAGACAAAATAAATTGAAATTTTGTATCTAGAACCAAATTGAATATCAAATTAGCTCTTATATTAAAGAATGGAGACAGTAAATTGGAACTATTTCTTGGTAGGAATTTTTTATAATCAATAAGGATATTTTAGAAAAAAATTATTATAAATTGGAGAAATAACCGAAATCTTGTCATGTAATAATGTTCTGATTCGTAATTTGCATAGTTAACATGTTTTTGACCTCGTGGTAATATGAAGTTTTTGTCATGTAATAATGTTCTAATTCGTAATTTCCTTCATTAACATGTTTTTGCTCACTTTGGTGACGGGTGCCCATGAGTCGGATAGGAGATATGCAGCCTCTTTGGTATAAGCTGATAATATGGGTTGGGCCAACCCGTCAAAAATGACGGGCTCAGGTTGGCAAAATGCCAACCTACCAAGGTGCGGGCTACTCCAGCCCGCACCCTTTTCAGCACCCTTGCTTTTTTTTTAATTTTAATTTTTATACAGTTCTCAATATATTATACAACATAATTGGAGGATTTTGACCCTCAAATTTCACATTTACATCTCTTCATCCATGTAATTGCATACGTAATATACACATAAAAGATCTACTTAATTAATTTGGATAAGAAAAATAATCAAATTAATTATTTAGAAAAAATATGTGTTGGTTTTTTTAAAATATCTTCTCAAATTATAAATTAATCCTTGAATTATTTTATTATAACTCACTACTCAAGTTTAAAACTTCAAATCTAATTTTAACATTAAAAACTAAACTCAATCTATACAAATAATAATAATTTTTTTTAAAAAAATTTAGTGGGCCTGCCAAGGTGCGGGCTGAAGCTTTCGGCCCGTACTGCTGTGGGCTGGCCCGTATCTGCACCGCCAGCCCGCATTACTAGTTCTACTTTGGTAAGGCATTTTGGAAGGTAAAAAATAGCTTATGAGTGTAATAAGTTATTTGTAAATTTAAAAGCTGTTTGTCACAACTTTTGGCCAATTTGACTTATGCGTCAAAAGTTGCTTTTTTAAGCACGATTGCAAAAGCACTTAAAACTTATTAATAACTTATGCAAAAATAGCATTTTGAAATTAAGAGACATTTTTGCCTTTATATTTATATTGTTCTTATACTTCTTTCTAGATATTTTTTATGCTTCTCAATCGGTTTTTATTTATTTAATTTTAATATTCTCTTAAGTGAAAATAATTTTTAATGATTTTTATAATATTTTTAATTTTAATATTATTTTTTAATTTCATATTTACATAAATTATGCAAAATATATCATCTAGTTAATTTTGTAATATTATTTGGTTAAAAAATTTTCACATTACTATGGTTTCTAATTTAAATATATTTTATTTGTTAAATATAATTTCTTCCTATTATAATAATAATTTAAAATTATTATATTTTGTAAATTCATATTTTTAATCATTTTTTATTATTTAATAAAATTTATATCTATTTTGTCATTCGACAAAGTAAATTTATTTATTCAATTATAACCCAAACAAATTTTTTACTTTACAAACTAATTTTTATAAAAGTCAATCCAAACACAAATCATATAACCCAATCTAACTTTTACCCAAGCCCACTTTCTAAAAGTTAAATTAAAAATAAGTTATTTTTTTTATGACTAATCCAAACGGATTTATAATACCCTTTTGTTCTAGGGAGCAAGGTTCGCTATCCTGTTTGTAAGTAAACAATGATATTGGCATGGAACCTCCCCTTGATGTGATGAAGATCATATGCATTCTACTTAATCTACATTTGAGTTATGCATTGCTATTTCCAATCTTTAATATAAGAATTAGTTTCATTTTCAGTTTAATCTTAAATATAAGATCTTAATTTATTTTGTCTTTCGTATTTATCTATTTTTTTAAAATAGCATTTGTATGGGTTGTACATATTAAAAGTTTCATAAAATGGTAATTTTAGCTTATACAGATGATTAGCAAGGATATTTTAGAAAAGACAACACATATTTGTTATAAATAACTAACTTAAAAAATTTCTTTAAATATAATCAAAATAGTCAATTAGCTCTTATATTAAGAATAAGAAGTGGTATGTTTTATTCCTTTCGGTCCTATTTATAAGCTTCAAATTTGAAAATAAGTGTTGTCTATTTTATAAATTTCAATTTGGATTTATCTTAACATTTAATGCATTTTTCTAATGTTATCCTTAATTATTTCTCTCTTATCATATTTTCTTTCATTCTTTTTCTCATTCATAATAAAAGTATATTTAGAACCAAAAGTCTATTTCTAGCCTATTTATTATTTTTAACTGATTATTCGTTATCTGTAAATTAGTTATTTGAAACTTATAATAAAAACTGAAGGAAATAATATTTTCGCTTTCAAATTAGTTAATTAGTTTGTAAGGTACTTTCTCTATCTTTTATTATAAAATCTAAATTTTTTTAATCGGTCAATTCATTTTTTTATGATACTTAGTTTGTGTTTGTCTCAACATTAAATGTATTTGTGCTTATTTTACTCTTAATTCGTTAATTCTTATGGGATTGGTGGTAGTATATTCTAGTTTAAAGAAAATTACTATAAAAATTTTAATTATAAAATTTATTGTCCAAAATCTGTTAAAGAATCTAAGTGCAATTTATTTTCTTCCAATCGATACAACTCTTCGATATAATTTAGGCTCGTGATTAATCTAACACTTCAATTATTTTTTCATTTGTATTGAGCACTCTACGATATTATGTGATTTACTAAACACTTTAAAATATTATTTCAAGTGCATCCACCCTCTTAAAATACTTTATAGTGGATCAAATATTTTAAAGTAGGTTCATCCATCTTCCTAAAAAATAATAAAAAGTACTTTAAGACATTTAATGTATAGTTATTTAATGAATTTTTGGGAAATTAATGGTAAAGTTAAAATTGTTTTTTTTAAAATACTTTGAGAATATAATTACTCTTAAAAATAATAGTAGTTTAAAAGTGAAATTATACTATCTCTGATTCTTAATATAAGAACTAGTTGACTAATTTAAGTAAATTAAGAAAACTAGTCAAGTTAGTTATTTATATTGTTTTTTCTTAAAATATTCTTAATAATCAAATATATTAACTAGAACTACTATTATTATATAAAAAAATAGATAAATATAAAAGATAAAATAAATTAAAATCTTATATTTAAAATTAAAATAAAAATTAAATAAACTCTTATATTAAATATCAGAAATAATAGTATCTTAATATTTTTTTTATACCTTTAATACTTTCACGTGCTGAACCGCAAAGTAGATTGGGACACTGCGCTTTGAAACCCTATAATCTATTTTCAATTATCCTCAATTTTTTGGCGTAAAAACATCAACGACAGGGGGGAAAGGGCCTAATTGAAGGTTTCAAGGCAGATGGGAAGCTGCTTTCGGCTGTGACCAAACGAAACAGCTGATTTTTGTGCATTTGCTAGCCCTACGGTGCCATAGTCATCCAGATCCTCTTCTCCGGTGTAATTCGGCTTCACTTGGAGGACTTTTTGGGCATTTCTCGCAGCAACCGACTTCGAAACAACAAGGGATCTTGAAGCGTCTGCATATATAATCTCTTGCTTCGTGGATCTTTGTATTTTCGCATTTTTTGTCCCATCATCTACGCCGGTAAGTCCTTCTTGAGAAACAGTTCCTTTTTCTGGAATCTTGGTCTTCAAATATTTATTAGATGATTCCGCTGTTATTTTCATGCTTATATATGTTTATTGCGTGCTTCTGGACTTTCGTAAGTTTGAATTTTGCTTATCTGGTTTAGTTTCCTGATGTTCAAATTGTTTCTCGTTCGATTTCTGGCAATAATCTGAAATATCTTGTTTAAAGTTTTAGTCTTTGTCTAGAATATCCAGGGCGGTTAATTTTGGGGTAGTTAAAGAGAATACGAGAGGAATGATAACGGGAATAATAAAGTAGCAATATAATCTCATTATTTGATTGTTTTCATAAATTGGGTGAAGTTGACGAGTAAATTAGCTCGTAATATTGATTGCATTATTTATAAATTATATAATTATCCAATTCAAGTGTCAACTATGGCCTCTACGTAAATGCTTGGAGAAGAGACTAAACTATCTATATGATCCACTGCCTCTGGCATACTTAAGGTTTGGGTTGTGAAACTCTTAGATGGTTATTGTGAATGGGGTTTTGGAATCTAGTTGTCGTGCTAATGTGATTAACTGACTTTTGGAAACTTTTCTGCACTACTAGTTCAAGCGCTATACCTCACCCTGGGGATTTTATCTTTTAAATTTTGTTTGATTTGTTATGTCAGACATTTGAGAATTTGTATATTTGAATGATTGAACTGGTATAAAATTGCTGGTTTGAGGATTGGTTTTGAATATATTTCAACTTAGTTTGCAGTGAACTTTGATACAGTTGTCCTTTGTGATACACATAAGGGCATAGAAGATGTCGAGTAAGAAGGAAGAGAAAGCTCAGGCTGCAGCTGAAAGAATCAAGGCTGCGGCCTTGAGTGCTGCTAAGGGTCTTAGTCGTGCTCAGGCTGAACGTGCTGCAGCTGCAGCAGCCAGGAATGTGAACGCTTATGGTCAAAAGGAAGAAGGACCTAGCAGATGGCAGGAGAAAAGAGAAGCAAAGAGGCAAATGTATTTGATGAGTACTGAGAAAGCTGTTAAATTGGGTGAAAGAAAAGACCTTAAATCCACCATGTCAACCGTTGGTAGTACAGCACAATGCCAAAAGTGTTTCCAAAGTGGTCACTGGACATATGAATGTAAGAATGAGCGGGTTTACATCTCACGACCATCAAGGACGCAGCAGCTCAAAAATCCTAAATTGAGGGTGAATGTTTCTGTGACCTATGATTTGGATGATAATCCTGTTAATAAGGAGGAAAAGATTGGAAAGAGTTCTACTTCCAAGAAAAGCAAAAGAAAGCATCGGTCAGACTCTGATTCTGATAGTGGTAGTGAGGATTCAGTTTTTGAGACTGATAGTGAGTCATCATCAGTTACAGGGTCAGATTATACTTCAGAAAGTAGTTCTGGTTATAGCTCATCATCTGATTCAGAGGAAGAAAGGAGGCGAAGGAGGAAGAAGAAGCTGCAGAAGAGGGGAAGGAGAAGAAGGTACAGCACATCATCTGAATCTTCTGATTCTGAGTCAGATTCTGATTCAGATTCTGGTGATAGAAGGAGCAGGAGAAAGCGCAGACATGGTAGAAGGCGCTGAAGATGTTTGAGAATATGAGCATGTGGAATAGCCCTGGTGATAATCTGGATCATGATGCCTCCTGGATTATATTCACTTCTCTCCCAAAACTAAAATAATCTGCTTGTGGTGGTTTGGGTAAATACGTACGCTGATTTTCTATTCTGGCTTGTTTTAGGATCTTAAATCATGTTATCTTGAAGTTGACCAGAAGTTAGATTTTAGCTTTCCTGTTGATTAATTTTTGTTGCTTTCTGCCTTGTGATTGTAAGATCCTTAAAAGATTTTAAGAAGCTAGATTTGATTTTTCTCAATTCTCACTGTTTTTAATTGCTGTCTGCCTTGTGACTTGTGAGATGCTTAAGCAGTTGAGGATGGTTGTTGAAGGTGATGCGCGCATGTTTGGGAGTCTATTTGGGAAAGTCCATATGGGGCTTCTCAAAAGGAATCTCAAACATACTTGTGGGTGATTCAAATGTCGTACATTTATCAGGTTTTATAGGTGCGTATGTGTAAGCATCTATATTGTTTACCACCAGATGATGCAGTGTTTCATTATTGAATTTGAATCAAATCCTTCAAGAATATAGTCTCCGTGTATTGTAAATTCTACCTGGAAGGGGAAAGGTCGGTCTTTTCCATTTAGTAAATCCTACATTTCAAATTAATAATTTGAGGTCGATGGTGTCCAGAAAGAGCACTTGGATAGTACACTTCTATTGTTTGAGGTCGAATCTTACAATGTGCTGTATAGAGCTGCTCCTCTTTTGGCCCTCTTCTCTTCAAATGAGGTGTCTATGCATGTGAAAGAGAAGTCTTCTAATAAATAATTGACTCATTTATATATTAAATTAAACAATTATTAATAATATGCATGATAGTATAATGCATTATACGTTACAACCAACGACATGGATAAAAAATACACAACCAAACATCGTACAATACGGCACGGTGCATTCCCACTGTGTGTGTTCCGCCGGATGGTACGAGGGCCCTCTTAGACACTGCGTGGGAAGATTTATATTCCATCGTCCACCGTTAAGGCGAATTTCCCCCAATTCGAAACAAAATAATATTCAACTTAAAGTTGCAAATTAAAGTGATCATTAAAAGTTATCTTGAGTATTTAAAAATAATTATTTTTTAATAAATGGCTAAAATGATCAGGAATGAAATTTCAAGCTGAAATATCAAGTAAAAAATAGAAAAAAAGGTCATTAAATGGAACTGAAATCCAAGTTGTTTTCCTTCCTCTTGCTGACAAGACGCAGAGCGCGATACAGATTCCAAACAATAACACACACAACGTATGACCACGCAATGTTGAAGGACAACTCTGATGCTGCAAAGCAAGAGAATGGATTTAAACAGTGGTAAGCTATCAAAATTTGAAAAAATAGCTTTGCAAATTGCCCCAGTCTGGAAATAAGGACCAGAATTTCCTCATGTTAATTTTTTCATTTGTAATCAATGATGTTTCTGTACAACAATGAATTTCGCTGCAGAAATTTTCCCCAGCAAACTGCTACTTTTTCCTCATGTTGCTCCCTATCTCTACCACCAGAGAATTCCGCCAATGCTAGAAAAAAAATTGAAAAAGAAAAAGGGGAAAAGAAAAAAAAAAAACTAATCCGAAGGTACCATAAATAATCTATCTACAAAAATACATGCAGGAAATGAACAGCTGGGCCTGCTTCAGCCTCAATGCTGGTCAACCTCCGTCGCAACCTAAGGGCTATAGAGATGAAAATGTCCGTGTAAACCATTCTGATAGGCGCCTTATTTTTGCTGAGAGCTCTGCATCCTTTTCAAAGAAAGAAGAAGCATTAGACAGAAGAACTGTCACATCATGCTCAAGTGCCTCTAAAGTCCGGTAGTAATTGTTCTCCAACCTTGAGTGTATCAACTCAAGGGTGAGAGGAACAGGAAACCTGCAATTTTTCCAGAGATGTTTGAGTAAAAATGTTGATAAACTAAGTCTGGTTTTAAAAGGTAAGATGAATATACCTGTTTATAAATTTTGACTTATTTGAAACTTTGTTCAGTTCTCGAACCCCATATCGATCCTAGATATTCATAACAAAAAGGAAAAAACAAAAAGATGAATACTTGCATTCTTGCATCCCAGAAGTATCCAAACCCTAGCATAAAGAACTTTAAACCCAGTACCTGATCTCTGTGGCCTGACTGCAGCAATTTTTCAAAGGCAGATAAAAGCCTACTTCGCCTTGAATCATCAATATGAGGTTGTTCCCATTCAGTATCAGCATCAAAGAGCTCCCAAGGGCTATGTAAATGTGTTTCCATGGGGTCATTCTTGTATCGAATGCTATACCTCTCCCATGGACTGTCGGGAAATTCAGAAGACTTGGGCTTAACACACAGAATACGACCATCCCACCAACTCCCATCAAAGTCACCCTCATTTTTCCACCAAACCCTACATTTATCCCTGTGTGTCCAATTTCTTGCCATTGCAGCATCAAACCTAGTTCTTTCAACAAGAAAATCTGGAAAACCAGTCACTTCAGGTAGGGACAACTTAAAAGATTTGCCAGCCACGCTTGAAGCAGGATCTACAAACTGAAGGGTCATTTTGCAGCAGCTATCGCCAGACCCCGGGACTGTAGAGTACTCAAGGCTTTGAACTCTGCAGTATTCTACAGCTCTTACTTGTCCCTTCAATGATATCCACGGGCCTGATTCTCTCGCACCACTATATTCTATATACTCCTGGTGCCCCTGTGAAATGAATATTTGCAAATGGTACATCACAATTAAAGCTCATAAAACTGTCAAAAGCAGAAATCCGACTGTATTTATTCTAAAGATAAAGCTATCAAAGGCAAGAGTTATAATATAAATGACTAACCTGTCTCAGATATACAACTTCATCTGCCTGTTGGGGGATATATCTGCACCCTTCCTCATGTGTTGACAACAATAACCACGATCCTTTAGTTGTTGACTGAGATGCCTTTTTTCTAATTGGAGGACTACTCTCATGGATGTGATGATAACTAACCCTCCGATTCCTGGTGGATCTCAATCCAACTGTGATTTTTGAACTAGAACCTTGCTCTTCTGTTGGTTGTCCTCTGTTTGAGGAACCATTCTGGGGACTTCTAATAGTACAATATTCATGAACTTGATGATTTTTGAAATTATTCAATCCATTTTTTGGGTCAGAAGTAGCTGGTTCCACATCTAAGGACCAAGCCGTATGAGCTGGTTCATTTGTTCCATTGTTGCGGTCCACTTCCAGATTGAGATTAACATTACTCCCATTTGAAGCAGATTCTCCAGGGCCACTACCATCACCTGCATTAGTCATAGCCCTATTCGATCTTGATCTTCTATAAACAGCTTTATACATTTTATCTCTATGTGCCTGGGGCTCTAGTGAATCATGTGATGTAAAATTTTTGCCAATCTGTGCATTTATCTCTTGACCTCCATTATCTCCTTGGTTTGATTTTGCTATACCGCTGTCATCTGCAGCCAAAACTACATCCGGTTCCTCGTTCAAATCATTTACTGTTGAACCAGAGCAACCACTCCTTGGCACTAAAGATTTTGTTTCATTCTTCGCTGGACTTCCAAGGTCCCTTGAACTCCTTTTAGATCTTACCTTTGTTGAAACGGATGGAAAACCAATATATGGTTCCGGGAGATGATCAGGCCCACTGCTGCGGTTGATAGAACCAACAGTTGTATGATGAGCATCCATGCCAGATGTTAGAGCTTCATCTTTATCCCTGTAATTGCTAGAAGCTAAGGGCCAGTTTTCATTCTCAGAAGTATTATGAGGCTCTGAGGCAGTCGCAACACAATTCTCATTGATTACAGTCAAATTATCCATCTTTTCCTCATCTTTTTGGATTTCCAAAGGAGGGGACAGCATACTAAAATCCTTGTCCTCTTTCTCATGATCATTGACAAAATTTTGTTTATCATTGAGACAAATAATAGATCTGGCATTTGCATCTGATGACGCACCTCCCACTCTTGAACACCTAGACGTACGAGCCCTAACCATTCCCCATCGAATTTTTCCTTTCATATAGCCATCAAACAAGTCTACGGTATCTTCTATATGATCTAAGTTAACTTGACCCCTTTCAATTTTATGATGATTTACGCTGCCAGAATTATACACAAGATCCTTGGAACATGATCGGTCACTATTAACATCAGTAGCTTGCTGAGCAGACTTTGATGATGAGGCAACCAACTCAGCTTGATTGTCAAACTTATGCTCAGTGGTCTCAAGCACAGATTTAGAATCTCGAACTGGGAACTTAAGAACCAATCTCCTCCTGTTCACTGCATTAGGACGAGTCTCAATAAGTTCATCTGATTTCATGTCCTCAGATACGTCCATTGATACCTCCTTCCCCTTCAAATATCTTTGCTGATCATTATGCAAATCTCTACCAGACTCATCACTTTCAGACTCTAGCAATGATGATTCACTACCTGAAAAATCACCATCAAAACTATCTTCTTCTCCATCGGTTGATGTACCTGTAATTTTAGAAAATAAATGCAGAGCATTGCGTGCAGCAGCTCTTCGAGGCCTTGAAGATTTTGATTTAGATGATCTCCTACTTGATGCTTTTCGGCCACTTTTTCCTTTCCTGCTTCGATTGTTCCTCAAGGCATTATCATCACACTCATCCAAATTCCTCCTTTTCACACGTCTCCCAGAAGAAGTCATAATCTCAGTCTGAAGAAAAGAAAATGAGAGTAATTCAAAATAATTGCGATGTTAATAAAGAACAGTAAATCAAAATTCTCTTCCCAGATACTTACTTCAGTCTTCTGTTTTTTCCTTTTTAATCTACGGTTGCCATCCATGTGAGTCCCCTCCCCCTCACTATCATCTATAGTGCAAACTGGATCACCAGAGGCATTGGAACTTGAACATTCTTTCTCGCCCCCAGAAGAGGAATCTTCTGTGACATTATACTCTGAATCCGTGTCATCACTATGCACTTCATTTTCCGGTTCCCAATCGATGGCATCTGCAAATTCAGGCAATGGTTCTGCTAGCATGTCCAAGTCCGCCAATGGAAACATCTGATATTCTGGGTCCAGACTAAAGTCAGGACCAACAGCAAGCCTCAGTGATGAAGGGCGCCACTCGATGCCTAAAGCTCCTAAACGTCTTCGCTGATATTCACTCTGATAGGGTTCAGGGTATGGTATCATAGCTGAAAATTTTGACAGCACGTGACCAACACATGTAAAAGTGAGAGGTAGAAGAAATATAGATAATATACTGCAAAGTATATACATATAAAGGAGAGAGCCAAGAAAAAAGATAGAAACCTGAATCACATAGCAGATCTTGCAAATTCCGTCGATATGGAACAAGCTGAGTTTCCTGAGAGAAATTTTACGTTTCGAAGCATGATACGTGATGTTGAATTAAAAACAAGCCATCATCAGGAAGGCTCCACAGAGAATCCAGTTAAGCAAAACAGTTAACACAAAAGCCTCCTTAGGTTTCTACCCAACATTCCTTTTAATGGATAAAACTCTATATAGCAATTTATCACTCAACAAAAAAACGCAGGAAAGTAAATGCTTCGTCTCAAAATGCATTTATAACATCTGTCAATTTGTACAAGAGTAAATAATTTACTAGACCTCATCTTCACACTCTCCCCAGTCATCACACAGCATGTTAGACTATGGATCATGTGTATATATATTGAGCTTATTATAACTCTGAGCCCATCACTCTAGGCCCAGCCCATGACTTTCCTAATAAAAGGAAGTGCCTTGTATTTTGAGACTCAAAAATTAGAAATGCAGTGCTTCCTTTGAGCACTTGTGCTTTTCCACCACTTTTTCGTCTTTAACTCCACTTCTCTTTCTTTCTTTCTTTCTTCTTCTTTTCATTCCCATTACTCAAGCCAGATAGACATTATAAGGTTATCCAAAGTGGAAAAGGGGAACATAAAGCACAATTAACCAACTGACCTGGTCAAGGACACCACCATGGGTATCTTGAATAAGGGGGCGATAATCACCAAGGAAGAACTGCCGATCATGTGTAGACGAAATTAGTACCAGAACAGAAACGATAGAAACAGGAAACGCATGTTAAGCTGTCAATGTATGTACCTGATCATATTGGGCATCATTTTGAGACTCACCCTGACCAGTGCTTAATATGTACAATTGACCAACATCATCTGAAAGTATAATTGATGTCCCATCTCTATGTTGCAAACAGAAATTTCAACCAAAAAAAAAAAAAAATCAATAATTTAGATATCAAATGAAAGGCATATAAACTGACTTTTGGTGTATATTCGCTTCTTAATGTTGATTGCTTGGTCCTCGATGTCTCAGACATCCATTTGTAATTTGTACCATCTAAAGCATTTACTTTGAGTTCATGAGTAACTACTTTTCTTTCTTTTTTTTTGGTGAACAGAGTAACTACTTTTCTGATCATAAAGAATTTAAGAACTTTCGTAATACTTAGGACTTTACTAAATCCCTTCACCACATATAAAGTTCCACAGATAAACACAACATGAGGTCAATCCTTAAGCTAAATGGTGTGTCAATTTATCATGTCTAAAGAAATTCTATATGACAATTAAAAGACACATAGAAAAGAACAGTAATACTTAATCAGAGGTTTGGGATTCAAGTGAGAGACATCATTAAGGAGCTGTTTGCCACACTAATACCTTAAAGTTTGGTATCAGATTCCCAGCTTCGGTATGAGTGTAATAATTGAAAGTTGCCAAAGAAAGCATACATTTAACATTCAATAAAATAATTTTAGATGTTAAAATTCAAGGATGTGGGATCCCTCGTTTTGAGATACCTGAAGAAATGGTATCGCTCTATGCATATTGATATCTTGAAAGCATATTCACATCTAAGCTAATGAGATGAAGATGAAGGCGCACCAAATAACTCAGTAGATGTCAAAACATACCAATTGTCAAGGACCATTTTAACACAAGATTAAATGGTTAAATGAAGTACCATAAGTAGTCCTTATACAATCTCTATTACACTTCCTCAAATGAAAACTCTTTAGATTTAATATGTGGATAAAGCAAGCCATTATACCTGGTAGAATTTAATTTTTATTAGAAGGAAGAGAAAGAGAAAGTCGAACTCTTGACCACTTTGTAATAGAAGCTTTAATACAATGTTAAAACCACTATTCAAGAGCTAGTGCAGCTCAGTGAAGGCCCACATATAGTTTTTTTTATTTATATTCTCTAACACTAGTACGTGATATAAGGGCAGGAAATTATAGCATTCTGAATACATAGACACTACAAAATAAGTATTAGCATAAAATAAAAATTATAATAATTAATTTTAAACAAGATAAGCATGGTTCACAATATGGTTCTATTATAGCACTATCAAGATACTTACGGGGAAAATTTTCCATCAACCAGCTTGAAACGCGACATCTCGTATATCCGAATAGGCTTGCCTTCCCATATCTTAAAGTCACATGATACGGAGATATTTAATAAAATATAAAGTTGCGTAAGAATCTACAAGAATAAAAGTAACTGTTGACTCACATCCCACACAATGGTTCTTCCATCATATCCAGCACTCATAGCTATCCGGGGATTGAATGGATGAACATCCAGAACATATGTCTAGCATCAGCAAAGCATCAAAGTAGAAAAGCAAATTAAATCAAGAGTAAAAATATTAAGAAATCATCAAATCTTTTCCATCCTCTAATTTGCTTAAAATCAAGAGAATAAATTTAGCAATTAATGAATATAAAACAAGATAGCAGTCAAATACACAGCTTAAAAGTGAATTAATATGCAATGAGTGCCTAAATCATCTAAAATTTGCTTGGGAGATGCACACCACTCGTTTCGATTAAACTGCGTCATTTTACCATGTGAAATCTCAGCCAATGATTCTGTTAAATCATTGTCTTCAGTTTCTCTTCTACCTCATGCTTCAACATCTGAAACCCAAATCTCAAAGTTCCCCTCTTCCATTTGAAACATACAGCAACATGCACCACCATTTCCACCACTTTCAATCAATTCAAAACTCAGCTCTGTCCATCACGCCCTTCATCTGCCAGATCTATCCTTGCTGTCATCTTTCTTCCAGATTCAGACAAGGCCAGTAACACCTTGTGCTTGAAAATGGTTATGAAAATTTGGATCCAAGAAGTTAAACTGATTGATGACTCAGGTATTCTTCCAAGAAGCCAACAAGGTATATACCATTTTGCATGGGTCTTACAGATTCAGTTGCTTTCAGAAATATTGCACTTCGATTCTTTCAAGATTCAATGCCTTATCAGTATTTCTAGTGTTTTGATTTGATTAGGTTTGGCTTATTAATGCATATAAAGCAACTCTAAAGTCTGAATATCAATATTACAAGGAACAGGAAACCAAAAATATGATTAATTTCTGACACAACAAACTCAATTTATTTAATGAAGAATAAGTCAGCCTCACTGAATAATTTATTTAGAAAACAAATGTTATTTTCTGATTGGAATTGCTTTTCCTAAGTTAGACAAAGTATATTGGCAAAACAAGAGCAATGGACAGGGAAGAAAAATGTTGTAACATGAAATTTGTATGTGAACCTTACATTTCTATAATCTAAGTTAAACAAGTCCTGTCATATGATAGTGTTTGATTTTGGAAGTCCCAAGTTGTTTTCTATCAGAGTATTAATTAATTATTGAATTAGTTGAAACACAGCATTGAATGGAAAAGCGTGGAGTGCATCTCCTTTGAAAAATGTAGAGGATTTAAATCTACAATACAGATGCAAGGGCAAAAAGATAACATTATGAATTTGGAAATATCACCTCAATAAAGCCCCTCTTTCAACCTAGCATACCCGTATTATAAGCATTCAATGGAAATTGCTTAGTAGCTTAAACTTGAAGTTCAACTAATGCATTAACATAATATGGCCCAGTCAAACAACTAGGGCAAGAATTTACAGACGTTTGAAGACCAAAAGATTGGTGCCAACAACAGTGTCAGATCCATGGCAACTGTAATCTAAGCACTTACGGATTCAGTATGTCCAGTCAAGGAGTGCACTAAGCTGCCATCAGAAGCATTCCAAACACAAATTCTGCAATCTGCAAATACATGTTGTAATCAGACTATTACCTCCAATGACACAACGAGAATAAAAATGACCGTCATCTAACATATAAATAAGAGTGCTATGATTACAAATTAAGGCATCATGGATGAAATGACTATTTAATAACGTTAACAGGAAAATAATTCATACATTGCCATTATATTACATGCATAAAATAAAAGTTTAAAGGAAAACGACTATATTTAACCTGCTGTAAATGTGGCTTACCCAAAATGAACTAACCGATAAGTATACATGAAAATTAAGGCCACATTACTTGCATTATGTGATCTTTATGACAGAAGCCCTCTACTATAAACAGAAAATTAAAGAACAAATATCATGAGCCAGCCAACCCCAAAAAAAAAAAAAAAAAAAAAGAATCTAATGATGTTAACAAAATAAATGACATTTTAATTGAATGGTGAGACAGCAATGTTTGATATCAATTTTAGTGGGGAAAACTCCTAGCGTAACAAAGCAAAGATAAAGGTCAACTGGCTAAATGCACGAAAGACAAAAGAAATATTGGAGTCTTCTGAAGCATGTGGTTTGGAGTTTGCAGAACTCATTAAAGATATTATTAGACAGAATCAAGAAGCAACAGACATGAAGAGCCTCAGGAGATACAATTCTAGCTAATCTTATAGAATATTTTGCTGTTAAGATTTAACTTAATTGTTCTGATATCATACGTTGATTTTAGGAGATATGATTACCAGTGGTTATCTATTTCATTACCTCCTAAAATCTCTTAGATTTATGGAATTGAGTAGCAGACTTGTTGCTACCCTAAATCCTATAAGACTTGTAGCAGACCCTGGCCAATCCTTTAAGGTTTTTTCCGACCATTCAGGAATATGACATACAGCAATCATCCTCCATCCTCTCTCATTAAGTAAAATGATTACCTTTTTTCCAGTTAAATACTTCCTAACAAAAGAACCGTATCATCCAAGGTCACCAGTACAGGGAAAACTTAAAGAAACAGAATGATCACAATAAGACATAAAGAAAGATAGCGAGAAAGTATGGATTGAGGAGAAAAAGACAAGAGAAAGAAACAAGAACTTACCCATGATAGCTGCCAGAACAAAACGGTTGTCTAGGCTCCAAATAATCATATTTACACCACGTGGAGTTGGTAATATTCGCTGACGAGGACCCCCTCTCTGAGGTTGAGGAGGCATTGGAGGTGGTGGAACCCTAAGATGATATGCCCGTGTCCATCGACAAGTTTTCCCCTAAATTTATTCAATACAAGTCCAATGAAAAAGGGGAATCTTGTTAAACATCAGATAAACAAATTAGTATTTGTATTTTGTTATAAAGGGCGCAAGACAACTCTCACTTAAAAAAAAAAAAAAAAAACCTACTAGAAAGCAATACTTGAAGAACACATTTGATGACTACTTACATGTGACTTGCGAGATTTGGAAATCCATATAATAGCACTCCCATCACGAGAGCATGTAACTATATTGTCATGATTGAACCTGGAATATCATATTGGCTCTTAGATGTTAGATATGCTAAATATTACCAAATATTTGGCGTTAAAGAAATTTCTTAAAGGTAGCCAGGGGCTAGAGCATTAATCAATCTACTTTTATTACAAGTTATAGAAACTCACCAGGAATTCTTAAATTTGGGAATATTATCCTCTCTGCAAGTGTCTGCCGTGGAGAATCGAGAAGCAACTGCACATCCACTGCAAAGAATGGTGTGAGAGAATGAGCATGAAGACATTCCTTTGCCACAGTTTACAATACCCTTACACATGCTAACCTGAATTGGACATAATTAACATCATTTTCGTGCCCTGATAACACATCTATCTCATAATTTGGTTGGTCAGAATCATCCGGGCTTGGTTTACAGGCATTCCATACCTGCAAAACATTCAATATTTAGTTTCAAATATTTGAATGTGAAGATGAAAATTAGCTGTTCTAAAATTCAGACAACATTATCTCTTGTTACAGCTAGATCATCTCTCAAACTGAAAGAGATCCAAAACTCCTTAAAGGTAATTTCAGAGTAACTGAGACAACTGTACTGTTTTCTACATGCAATCAACTATTAACCTGTTGAAACATTGATTATCATTTGACCAGTAAAGTCAAAGGCACGCGCCCCAGTGCCTTAGGCACCAAGCCTCAACACCTCTTGCTATTTGGGGCAAGGGACTTTGATCCAAGTGCTCACTTCAGGAAGCTAATAGACACAGTTTATTTCATATAGATGTACAGCCTTAAAGCCCAACCAATAACCCATAACTATCAGGTTTTATATTTTAAGCATAGGAAAAACACAAATCCCAGCCTCTTAAAACAGCATATTGTTCATTAAATTAAAAAAAAAAAAATTTATTATTAGGGTTATTAGACATCACTTTAAAATAAGTATTCGGTGACCTGAACAGCTGATTGTTTTATATGATTATTATGCTCAAATGGTCAATCCTTGTATCAAATGTTATCACCATAGTTCATACTTGTTTTCTATTCATATTGTCAGTAAAGATTGGGCCATGGGCCCCAAAACCCCAACCCTAATTAGTGTTGCGGCCTAAAACCCTAATTAGGGTTAGTTATTGCAATTTAAGTTTCAGATGTAATCTAGGATTTAGGGATATTATTCTGTTTTATCATTCAAACCTGTATCTTTTTCATTTTTCTAGGATTTCGGCCTATCCCTAAGATTTCAGCCTTCTACCCTCATCAAGATGAGGCTGCTGTAACCTATTTATGTTCCATTGCTTCATTCGAATAAAATCAATTCAGAACCATAAGAGTTCTTCATGGTATCAGAGCATCATGATTAGATTTGGTATGGGCTTGCCTCATGAAGGCCAAATAAACCCTACTAGTTTGGCGACCAATGTGACCAGTAACCCTAGTGCATCGGAGAACCATCCTTCCTCTATTACCATTCATTGCCTCAATGGCGAGAATTACCTACAATGGGCGGCTAGTGTGCGGTTGTTTGTCATGGGTAGAGGCAAATATGGATACCTTACTGGAGCTGCAAAACAACTGACAACCACAGATGAAAAATATGCAAATTGGGAAGTTGAAAACTCAATGGTGCAATCGTGGCTTATTAACTCTATGACTACAGAAATCAGTGCACACTTCTCTTTCTTTCCAACAGCACGAGAAGTATGGGATGCAGCCAAAGATATGCTTGCTGCTGTTAAAAACAATGCTGCCATCATTGAAATTGAACGATTTTTACATGATTTCAAGAAAGGCAACCTTTCAGTGACTCAGCACTACACTGAATTAGTTGTCAGATGGCAGCAACTTGATTCTTATGAGGCACATGCTTGGAAGTGTGTTGGTGATGCTGCAATATATACAAAAATTAAAGAAAAAAGGGTTTTCAAATTTCTTCTTGGATTAGATGCATCCTTTGAAGAAGTTCGTGGGAGAATAATGGGACTTGAAGAACTGCCCTCTCTCTATGAAGTCTTTTTCATTGTGAGAAGTGAAGAAAGCAGAAAGGAATTGGTGAACAGTGACAATTCCAATGACAAGCCTACTGAATGCCCTAATTTCCAAAGGCTCAACTCATGATGACAATAAGAAACAGAATAGCTGGTGTGATTATTACAAAAAGAAAGGTCACACAAGAGAGATTTGTTGGAAGCTGAATGGAAAACCTCCAAAGAGAGGAAAGCAATAAGGCCGAGGATATGCAGGATCTATTGAAGGGAAAAGAGAATTAGATTTCACCAAAGAAGAATTAGATCTACCTAGAAGATTCCGAGAGAAACATGATTCTCAAGAGAGTACAATTGCAGCTGGGTATATAGCCCACACAAGTAAAACAATACTAGCTCTTAAAACTGAAGTGCATCATAGAAGATTGTGGATTGTGGATTCCGGAGCTATTGACCATATGACTGGAGTTTCAATTGTTGACAGATATAAAGCCTTGTCCTTTTAATATATTTGTAAAAGTGGCAGATGGGAAAGCCTTGGAAGTCAAGGGACTAGGAACAGCATATATAACACCTGAAATTGTTTTGTATAATGTTTTCTATACCCCTGGTTTAAAATGCAGCTTGTTATCTGTGAAAACTATAACTCACAGTCAGAAACGTGGTGTTTATTTCACGTCTACTGAATGTTATTTTCAGGATCTGGAGAGAAGGAAGATGATTGGCACTGCTAAGATTCTAGAAGATCTCTACTGTTTAGAGGTGCAAGATGGTTCGCTGAAATCTTATTTCAAATGCTGTGAAGTTTTCTTTATCATTATCACTAGATGTGAAAATAAAGAGGCATTGTTATGGCACTGTAGACCAGGTCATCCCAGTTTTCATCACATGTCAAAGCTATTTCCTTATCTTATGAATAAAAGTGATAACTTTTTCATTTGTGATATTTGTCAATGTGCAAAACAAATCAAAGCAACCTACCAACCCCAGTCTCATCAATTTTCAAAACCTTTTCATCTAATTCATAGTGACATTTGGGGACCTACTCAAATTCCCTCCTTATCCCACGTTAAATGGTTTGTTACTTTTATTGATGATCACACTCCCCTCACATGAGTGTTCCTTATGAAAGAAAAATCTTATTTGCCTTCTATTTTTATCAAATTTCACAAGATGATTGAAACACAATTTCAGACCCAAATCTTAACTCCTCGCAGTGATAATGGCTGAGAATATCTAAGCCAACACCTCTTAAATTATCTCCAAGACCATGGCATAGTTCACCAAACCAACTGTGTTAATACCCCTCAACAGAATGGAACAGCAGAACGCAAAAACAGACACATCTTAGAAGTCACTCGAGCCCTCATGTTCACTCACACTATTCCCAAACAATATTGGGGAGAAACTGTCCTCACAGCCGTGCATCTTATTAATAGACTACCCTCTAAAACCCTCAACTTTAAGACACCAATGGACCTTCTTACACAAACCTACCCAAACACTTTACTGGCCAACAATCTTCCTTTGAAAGTTTTTGGATGCTTAGCCTATGTCTATCACAAAGGAGGCAAACTTGAAACCCAAGCCATTAAATTTCTATTTTTAGGATATGCACCATCACAAAAGGGCCACTAGTGCTACTCTCCCTCACTTCACAAATACTTTGTTACCATGGATGTTAAATTTGTTGTGGATCAAGCCTATTATACTAATTCTCCCATTCATAGGGAGAACATGGGGGAATGGGAGCCTTTGCACCTTGATTAGTCTAATATTACACCAGAACCCAATACTATCGAACCTGAACCTAATCCTAACTTTACAGATTCACTCGAACCTGACCCAAGCTCCCCACATCTTGAAATCACAAGCCTCACTGAACCTAAATCTGTTTCCACTCCAGAATCTAACCCAGAATCACCATCCCCTCCATTTGAACCTAGAATAGTGCCTAACGACGCCTTGTCAAACAATATAATGGAGGAATTTGAGACTAAAACAGAGCATACTGAAGAGGAAGAAGTCACTTAAAACAGTAGGGATCTTCATGAGTCACGGCAGAGTCAAGACTCAACCCAATCTACAGTTCCTGATGATTTGGGCTAGCCAATTGCACTTAGAAAAGGGGTAAGACAATGTACCATACATCCTATTAGTCATTTTGTTTCTTATGACAAGCTATCTACTTGTATAAAAAGTTTTGTGACTAAACTTGAAGAGGAGAAAGTTCCTTCCCATTTTGATGATGCCGTCAAAGATCCAAGGTGGAAAATTGCTATTGGGGAATAGCTCAAGACTCTAGAAAAGAATAAAACGTGGAGTATAGTTCAGATACCACCAGGAAAGAAAGTTGCAAGATGCAAGTGGGTCTTTACAATAAAATACAATTCAAATGGATCTATAAACAAGTTCAAAGCCAGACTTGTCACAAAAGGATTCTCCCAAACTCAAGGTATTGATTACCAAGAAACATTTGCACCAGTGACAAAATTGAACACCATTCGAATATTATTATCCCTAGCCGCCAACCTTGATTGGCCATTACACCAGCTAGATGTGAAAAATGCATTTCTAAATGGAGACCTTGAAGAAGAAGTTTATATGAGGATCCCTAAAGGGCTAGCAGAATATGAAAATCTCAATAAGGCTTGCATATAAGTCTCTTTATGGTCTCAAGCAATCCCCAAGAGCATGGTTTGATAGATTTACAAAGGTGGTGAAGAGTTGAGGTTATATTCAATGTCAATCTGATCATACACTGTTTGTCAAGCATTTAGGTATGAAAGTTGCTATTTTAATTGTATATGTTGATGATATTGTGATAACTGGAGATGATTTTAGAGAGATAGAAAGGTTGAAAAAGAGTCTAGCCACTACATTTGAGGTTAAAGACCTCGGACAGCTAAGGTACTTTTTTGGAATGGAAATTGCTAGATCAAAAGAAGGCATTTCTATCTCATAAAGAAAGTACACACTTGATTTGCTTAAGGAAAAACACATGCTTGGAGCTAAACCTTCACCAATTCCTATGGATCTGTCTGTTAGCCTAGAATTCAAGAAGGATGGCGTGGCAGTTCCTGCAGAAAGGTACAAATGACTGGTGGGAAAACTTATTTACTTGTCTCATACTAGACCTAATATAAGTTATGTAGTGGGAGTGGTTAGCCAATTCTCGGCACAACCACAGGAACATCATATGGAAGCCATTTATACAATACTCAGGTACTTAAAGATGATACCAGGAAGAGGAATTTTCTTCAAAAAGGGAGCGTCAAATAATATAGTGGTATATATCGATGCAGATCATGGAAGAACACGTGTTGATAGAAGATCGACAGGGGCCCACTTTACCTTTGGTTGGGGGCAACCTTGCAACTTGGAGAAGCAAGAAACAAACCGCAGTCTCAAGAAACAGCGCAGAAGCTGAACTAAGAGCCTAGCTAACGGTGTTTGTGAAGGCATGTGGATTATCCGAGTATTAAGAGAACTTAAATTCACTATTGATGTGCCTATTAAACTATGGTGTGACAGCATGTCTGCAATTTAGATGATTCACAACCCAATTCATCATGACAGGATTAAACATGTGGACATTGATAGACACTTATAAAGGAGAAGATTGAATCAAATATTATTGATCTTTCACACATAAAAACCTCATTTCAAGTAGCTGATGTTCTTACAAAGCCCTTGGAACGATCCAAGTTTGAAAACTTCAGAGACAAGCTGGGCATGCTAGATATCTACTTGCCAACTTGAGGGGGAGTGTTAGTAAAGATTGGGCCATGGGCCTCAAAACCCTAACCCTAATTAGTGTTGCGGCCTAAAACCCTAATTAGGGTTAGTTATTGCAATTTAAGTTTCAGATGTAATCTAGGATTTAGGGATATTATTCTGTTTTATCATTCAAACCTGTATCTTTTTTATTTTCCTAGGATTTCGGCCTATCCCTAAGATTTCGGCCTTCTACCCTCATCTAGATGAGGCTGCTGTAACCTATTTATATTCCACTGCTTCATTCGAATATAATCAATTCAGAACCATAAGAGTTCTTCACATATATCATAGTTTTAGCTGTTATTCCTATTTTAGCGTCTTGCATCATTCTGCTGTTCTAATGCCTCTCACCTTGAGATGTTATAGGGCTGTAATGCTTTATGGGCACCTTTTGCGTTTAATTATCTTCCATTTGTAAAAGATAAAAAAACAAACCAAGCACCTAGATGAAGGATGTCAACAACCAGCAAAAACCCACCAATTTGTCAATAATGAATGGAGGTATGTAATTATAAATGAAGGGTGACCGCAGATTAAATAGTGTTCATTGATGGAGATGATGATTCCAGAGGAATACGAATTCCCTATACAAGGAACGAACAAGCCTCAACACAAAAGCAACTACTGATACAAGTGGAAGAATCCATCTCTACTTATAAAGTCATCATTCCTAAGACCACAAATACCAGAGGACTCAAATATAAGCAGAACTAAAAACAGAAGGAAAATCCTATGGAAAGAAAATTACATACATACCCTGGCAAGATTGTCAGAACTCCCAGTGACAAAGACAGTTCCACTAGCATTAAATGCACAACAAAAAATCTGATGGCTCTGTGGAAAATTACTTGAAGATGGGCCACTGCTCCTCCCTAAGCCAACAGATATCCCAAGTCAGTCATTCGAACCAGAGAGAAGTCAAAAAATTATAGAACGCAAAAGAACAAACTGACCAATAACAGAATCAGAAGGCCTTGGGACATATATTCGCGGATTTGATTGGGAATGCCTTGCATCCCAAATTCTACAAGTTCCATCGTCAGATGACCTGCAAGTTAAAAGAAACAAAGCACAAAAATTGATACACACAGAACCTTGAAGACCTAAAAAGAAGGATAAGGAATGCGTAAATTTTTAGCCTGATGATGCGATTAAAAATAATCCTTATATCATCATCTAACACGGTAAACTTCAAAACGCATTTAAAAATGAAAGCAAAACTCCATATCAGTCGATGGATTCCTTAATCTACAATTAGCAAATTACATCTCAAATAAAACTAATATAAATTATCAGTGACCTTTTGCAGAAATTTGCCTCAAGTATTTTCTGAACAGTTATATTGTAGGTCAGAAGGGAATGCAGAAACAAGTGGGGCACATGATCACAAGTTTGACATAATCAAAATATAGAAGAAAGCATGTCTTTTAGTAAATGCTTAGGGCTTGTTTGGATTACCGTTTACAAAAGTGAATTTCATCCTAACTAACTTTTGCAAACTAAAATTAGAATAAAAGTCAATTAGTGATAATGTAATTTATATTTGGATAGGATTTTATTAAAAAAGTCAAAAGCCAACGTTAAAGTTAGTTTGGATGATATATTGAAAATCAGTTTCCAACGGTTCAAATCTTTAAAAAAGCCAAGAGCCAAGAGCCAAAAAGCCAGAAAAAGTTACTTTAATTTAAAAGTGGCTTTTGGGCAAAAAGTCATTTGCCCTCAAAGCCATGCCAAACATCATTATCCAACTAGCCTTTGTTTTTTTCTTTTTTTGGTCCTAGGTGATTTAAGAGGCTTAGTAACGCCATCCCAAACATGCACTTAGAAACTGTCATACTTCTGGCCTGATATGTCAGTTCTGGTTTACAGTCTTCTTACTTAAAAAAAATTTATGATTCATAATTATCTTGCTGCATTCAACATTATAGAGGTTATTTGTAAAAATAGAATATTGTAATAAATAAATTGCTTATATATTAGCTAGCAAAAAAAAAAGGCTTATATATTAGACAACATAGTAAATTCATTTTCTTTCTTTGTTAATCCAATGACTTACGATAAAAGTTGGTACACAGCACTAGGTCTAGGACTAAATGCTATAGCAGTAACTGCTCCAGTATGACCACGCAAAACTGATATTGGTAGGCCATCAGGCAAGCGCCACTATGGAAACAAAAATCAACAACATATTAGGGTATCATGAAAGAGCCAAGGCAAAAATGAGAAGATAAGGAACACAAAAACTTGTTGTATGAGTCAAAGAGAGCTTACAACTCGTATGATACAGTCATTTGAAGAGGATGCAACTAAGGCATTGTTTGAACTGACAGCTAAGTCAGTGATATCCCCCTACCAAACACATCATAATTTAAATTTAACAGACGTTAAAGCAAATCAAATCTGGTCAAACAGGGGAAAACATATTTACTGCACAAAACAAACTCACATCATGTCCACGACAACTAGCCAAACAATATGCAGTTTCCATTGACCAAATTTTCACAAGTCGATCATCTGAACCCGTAATAACATACCTCCCAGACCGGTCAAATGTAGCTGCATGCATGTTAAGGCAAATCATCAGCTGCAAATCTAGGAGAAAAATAGCTTGCTCTCTTAAAGCACAGGAATTCAAGGAAGCAGCTACAGAAACAATAACTACAAGAAGACTTAACCATCCAAAAAAGTAGAATGTTTCTACTAAGAATACTATCCCAAAAAATTATTAGATGCTCTCAAATGAGATTTCATTCCAGGAGCATGTAACAATTCCTCACTAAATCTTTGTCGTTCAGAGCAGACAATAACAAAAATTTGAAGAAACTGTTGCCCAAAGAAAAAGGAGAGAAGAAATGGAAACGTTCTTCATGGCTTTTCTAGACATATAGGAAGAAGCCAAAAAAATTGTTTATTCAATATGAAGGCATTAGTGAAACAACCAAAGCAATAAAGCTTTTGATGATCAGAACAATGTTTCTGACAGCAACGCATAAAAACAGATTCATCAAATATCTTGCAGAGCTCAGAACAAACCAATAAACAAGCAAAGGAATGTGTCACAAGGACACTCATACTCTCTCATTGATATACAAAAACTGGAAATTTTTATGTTTCATTTAAAATTGGGCTTTCTAAGGCCTTCAGTCTATACAAGTCAAATCCCACTTCCAAACAACGACAAAAATCAGGAATTATATGTAGACCTTTTACAATTCAGATAACCATAAAATGTTATTTAAATTAATAAAAAACCATATCTTTGGAACACTACTTTGAGTTGTGACAAAAATTCCTTGTTTTCAATAGCTTTTGTCTATTTTCTAACATTCACACCCAATCAAATACAATCCATACTTTTGAGAAGGGGTGGAAAACAAAAAAATCAGTTGCCAAATATAAATTACAGCTGGATTAAGAAGACGACAAGAAACGTATGCTCAAACCAAAATACCTGCAGGAAAAAAAGAGAGAAAAGAGCAAGGGATAGGTGCATTCCTCCCTCTTGAAATGTACAAGAACTATTAATTAATACAATGGGTCTAAACATTGAGAATCATAGAGATACCTACCACAAAGTTTAACTTAGGTATCAAATAGAATAACCTACCACAATACACAGCATTACGGTGCCCTCTCATCCTCTTTATATTTTGCATCTTTTGTACCATGGTCGAAGGTTTTGCAATGGCATAGCACGCAGCACGTATAGATGGTGCACGATGGTGCCTAGTGAAACCACCACCAATTTCCCTTAAACGAAGTCCTTGGACCTGATTGGCTTTCATATGAGGCCAGCGCATGTAAGGTCGCTGTCGTTTGACTTCATTTGTTTTGTCCTTCTCATCTGAAGCAAAGAAATATTTTCAATTGAAGGCAACATTAACAGTGCAAGACATTTTTGTTCTCAAGTGGATAACCAATAAATTTGCAGATCAGAACAAGAATTTTATGAATGAATAAGGTAAATATGACGTCAATCAAAGGTGAAGCGAGTAAAGGTCCCCTACCACTCAGAAGTGAAAAGGAACCCGTTCCAAGAAGGGTAGGTACATCAGCTGCATTAGGAGCACTTCCACGACTCATGCCAAATGATGGGGATGTTGCCCTTGATATCAATTGCTTCAAAAGCTTTACCAAGTGATCCTTTTCAATGTGAGGATACCTAAATAATAATTTCTGACATCAATGACAAGGTCATATAGGAAAGGGAAATAGTCACATGAAACACATTTATTGCATTCTCAGTTTTCACCAGTAATGACGTAAAAGAAAAAGACACAAGTACCAGACTGATGAGCGCATGAATGAGAAAATGGACGAACTACCTGTCCACCAACTGATTGTAACTTAAAGGGAATGATAGACCATTATCATCTTCATCTCCGCTAGGCATCCCACTCCTTGAATACCAAGCATGATACCTTCTAGGTAAGAGTTGATGCTCAAGAAGCTCATTCCATAATTGAACACAAGTTCTATGACATGGCCCGGAAGAAAGAAAATGCATAATGAGAAAATAAACTTCTCGAAGGTCAACGTCCACATCCACAGCATGATTCCGACTTGCCACCTCCAGCTGACCCTTCTCACGCAGCTTACTGGTAAAAGTCAAACGTTTCATATTCACAGTGGGTGCATCACCAGATGGAGGATATTTCTGGAGAGCCATATTCCTGTAAAGCATCAAAGGAACAAATAATCCATCCATCATACAAATCGTTCCAGAACTAAAAAAACAAGCTACACTTAGCCAATGCCAGACAATATGGTTCTGATCCTGTACATAAAGAAAAGATTGCATAATGAACTACTTTTTCACGAAAATCATCTTTAAAAATTGAAAATTATAATAAAAAAAACTGTCATCCTATCATTTTGGCCATCTCATCCGCCAGCACTCCAAAATTAATTTTATCAAAGAATGAGGAAATTGAGGGTGAAGCCTGAAACCTTAAAAGCACCACATGCTTGTCTTAGAGAGTAGGTGCCAATTAGCTTTAATTATCAATATGGTATTTCTCTTTAATTAAGTCTAGCATTGTTAAAACAAGATGATATCCCCAGACCACAAGTTTTAAGCAGACATCTTCAAATTCATTAGCTCAGAAGTCTTAATAAAAATTTGGGAAATGAGATAAAGCCAAAAAAAGGGGGCCACAAAAAAGCAGGCACTAAAACCAACTCTGTCATATTTTTGACAGACGGAACCAGGCACAAAATGATGAAACAATTAGCAATCAATCTGTAATTTCCTAGCATTCAAAATGATTTTCTGTCCTGGAAAAGGTGCAAGGGAATGCCATGGATCCAACAAAAGCCAATCCCAGCAAGAGAAAGCAATAATCGCTTATGGGTTACAAGAGCTTTCAACCCATGAAGAGACACAAGCTATGCCAACTGAGACAGCTAGGCGCACTTTTTTGCTTAAATCAAATCAACTACTTTGTTCCCCCTCGTCAAAAAAGCAATTGAGTAATTGATCTCATCTTCTGCCAGATAAGTGAAAATCGAAAGAAGGCCCAGACAAAAATTTGATTAGATAAAATGTGTTAACTGCAGTTGAGTCAATTTTTCACGCTTAAGAATGAAACTGAGTAACTCATCTCATCTTGACAAAATAGTTTTACAATTTAGTATCCAAAATTATAGTTTCACCTGCAGAAGAAAGCAACAAAATAATCCCTAAGTAGATTTTGCAAGCGTTTTAAACAGTGGACTACATGCAATAAATGTCATTGCATTTGGTCAAATGCATTGACCAAATGAAAGTAAACAGAATAATAAAAAAACTATATAAAGTTTTTTAAATCATGATTTGATGCTATAATAATTAATAACTCTCTATGAAGAAAATCAAATCCTCTTAACCACCCGAAAAAATAAAGATCCAGAAAATAAAGCACTAAAACCTTAGAAATTAGTGACAGATTTAGCCCGACAAGCAGTCTACAATACTCCATGAACTCTCCTCAAAGCTTCTGAAACCCCGACCCTCATCAGAATCCATGACACATTCCTCTGTAGCATTGGAGAAAACCCTAAATTCAATGTCTTCGAGCTTTGGAGGGAGGAAAAGGTGAAGAACACAAATGGCCACAGAAACGAATAACAGAAATTCAACAAATGCCCAAAACAATTGCAATTCCTTGAAAGGCGAAAATTCCAAATTGAAAAGGGTCACTTTCTTTCTAATAACTACCGTCAATGGTGTTGACTTTGCATAGCAATAACTGGGTTGCGGCTGGTTCTCGTATCTTCGGCTTCCTGGATTGCAAGAAAGGAATGGGGCATCAAGAAGTCGAAATTTCGCAGTATTGGGAATAAAAAAGATTACTACTTCCAATAAATGAAGTGCGAATCACGCTCAAATTACTAATTTAGATTCTAGAAGGGAGCTCTTCGCGTCTCTTTGGGCTCTCCTCTATGGTTCTTCAGTGCACAGGAGGGAGAGAATGGAGAGAGAGACAAATACCCAGAGAACGAGCGAAGAGATTGAACGAAGCGTTTTAAATCTTTTCGGTACATCCACACTTTCCTGTGCAAGAGCTAGCAAAGAAAATATGCCAAAAATTAATCGAATTAAAATTAAAATAATCATTGAAAATAAGAGCTTGACGCGGTGATCCACGCGCGAGCGGAACCGTGCGAATTCTAAGGCCTGCAGGATATTTCGAAACGACGTCGCAGTGTGCGCGGACCATACGTTTTTGTGACTATTGGTGGTACGTGTACCCTAATCTTCCCCAAACGCAATTTTGCTGCGCTTGCTCTCTGGGGACTTTCTTTTCAACAAATTTAATTTCCAATTTTATAATTTTTATTTTATAAATATTTTAAGACTCTATTTGTTTTACATTTTAAAGAAAAATCATCACTATAGAGCTAATTTTTCATGCCTCCTAGTTTCAAACAGAAGGTTTCTAAACTTCATATATTAGTATTTTTTTTTATTGTTTCAAATATAAAATAATATTTCTCGTATTTGATACATCTCATACAACTTTTTATATATTTTTTTGGCCAATACTTTCTATATATTTTAAAATAAACGATTTCTGCAGAGCATATATTATGTTGGAGTGATATTTATTCTAACTACAAAGAAAAAATATATCATGATTTTATTTCAATTAAAGGTTAATGATATAAATATGGGGAAAGATACGTATAACTCTAAGGCCAGTAAAAGTGAAAAGAAAGTAACGGTTCCGATTAAAAAAAAAAATTACTGTAAAAGGAAGATACGGAAATCTTTCCTTTTTAATTTAAATAAATCAAATAAAAGTGAAACAGTAGCAGGTTGACCTGGTGGCGTTTCCAAAATCAGTTACATAACTAACTTCAAAAGAATTCCCCCAAACAAAAAAAAAAAGCCCTCATAATTCATAAATTGTGTTCCCGGCAAAATGGAGGCTGCCTATGCCTATGAGACAATGATAGTACAAAGTTTTCCATTGCAGAAGATAACGACAAAACTTCCATTCTTTTTAGTTTTTATCAAATATTATGCACGTTGTTCAAAACTAGCTTATGTGATTATAATGTTAAGGGTTGATAATTTTTTCCTAATGTGGCAAAAAAAAAAATTTATGACTTATTTTTATAATTAACAATTGATCATTTTATTTAATGTAAGTATAGCTTAAATCTAATTTCTCATGACTTTATGATCCAATGACACTGAATATTTTTTTAAATCTTTCTTAAATGTGAGGTTATGAGTCTAACCATTAATAAATACTATTTCCGGTGCTAATTATAAGAATTAATTGACTAATTTAAGGAGATTAAGAAAATAAGTTAAGTTAGTTATTTGTAATAAATATGTGTTTTCTTTTCTAAAATATCCTTACTAATTAAGTGTATTGGTTAGAACTATTATTATTAAAAAGACTATCTTGAAAAAAATATATAAATATGAGAGATAGAGCATATTGATGTCTTATTTTTAGAACCAAAATAAAAATCAAACGATGTCTTATATTAAGGACAGGAAGTAGTATGATGGATGACTGTGTTTCTTTTAATAGGTGAAGGGTGAAAAATAATAGTCCGCATCCAATTTATAAATGAAATAAATATTAATATATTGGAGCTACTAAGTAAAATATCAATATAAGTAGGTATCAGTATCAAATAATTTTCATGTGCTTTTGACCTTGATTTGATTCAAACCAAACCATTTTAAATTAAACATAAAGTATCTTAAAAGATATAATTACCTGGCGGATTTACACATGATTTAGGGTGTTTGAATTAATAATAGGAAAAATATATTTTAAATGAAATTTATTTATAATTATGGTATTGAGAATAGATTTGGTTGTAGGCTGTACTAGATTTATAAAATTAACCTGGGTATAATTGAAAAAATAGAAATTGAAAAGTCAAAACGATGGGCTTATTTGTTTTTGTTCTTTGTTTTCTTATTCTCAAAACAATTTTATAAAATTTTTTAAGAACAAGTTTTTGAAACCAAAAACAAAAAAATTATAAAATTTATTTGGAAAATAATTTTTTAAAAATCATATTTGAACAAAAAATAAAAAAATTACACTTTGACAAGTGATAATTATCACCAGTAGTGATAAAAAGTAAGTAGTAGAGCAGACAAAAAGAAGATTTCTTCAATTTTTTAAAACAAAAAACAAAAAAAAAACATGTAAATTTTTTTTTAGTTTTTCAGTTTTTAAAACACATATTATTGTTTTTTTTTGTTTTTTTAAAACAATCAACTAAAAATAAATTGCTAAAAAAAATTTTGTATTTTTGTTTTTAAAAACAAAAAATTATTTTTAAAACAAGAAATCAAACAGACCGTATGTTTTTTTGGAACAAAAAATCCAAACACTTCTTATACATGTCAAACATCAAAATCAGTTATAATTAGACTTTTTGGCCCAAAAAAATTATAGCTAGACTTGGATTGCGGACCTGATCTAGCAATTGGATTTGGGCCTAACGAGTTTAATATAACCAAAATGATTTAGCAATTGGGCCCATATACTTAATGGAACCGAAATTACAAGTTATTTGATGAGGATATTGGTATTGGTACCCAAAATATGGGGATATTGAATTTTTCAAAAAATTTATTCTGCAGGAACCTCATTTATCAATTTTCCTTTTTGGCCAAAAATAAATAAATTTTTCTTTGTTTCAGTGCTAAATATCTGTAACCATTGAAGCTTTTTCTAAATGTGGATTCTGCAGTGGGTTAGGTAAGTTCTTTATTTTCCAAATTAACCACGATGCACACCGAAAAAGTATTTGCAGCGCAAAGAAAAAGGTTTTTTTTTCTTAATATAAGTCACCTAATTAAATTTATTATATGAATGTACAATTTTATCATTAATTTATTATTTCGTAAAGGTATATCCAGTACTTCGACTTTTTTTTTTTCTCAGGTGCATTCTTTTTATGAAGTATCTAACACCTGATTTTTTTTCTTTTTTTTGGTGTGCATCCAGTTATTTTTTAGTTACATCCACACCCTGGATGATATCTTCCTCTTATGTATTCACTTTTCTATTTTCAGATTTCTATAAGCCTTACTATAATAAATTCCAAAATAAAGGTCTCAATAACAGTATTAAAATTGTTAGGTTTCCATAATATTGACTTATTATTGTTAAATTTCTATTAAAAAAAGTTAACTTAAGGGGAATCTGGTGAAACTTAGCTTCTATCAATAAGGACCTAAACTTGAGTAGGTATACTAGTTATTTTTAATGAGCACAACTCTTCTTCAATTGTATGCAAAATATCTACATCTTTTTTGACTGTCTATGTAACATACTTTTAATTATGTGCAAATGACTTTGGTTTTAAAAATATTTTTGCACATTGTCAAAAATAGTCTGCACAAATTTAAATTTAAATTAGTTAATAATATCATGTCTTATGATTATTACAAAAAAATAATCTTATGTATAAGATATAGGCAAAATCGATAATAACATAAAATTTATAACAAATTGCACTATTTATAATTTATTTGTCATATAAACTCATTCCTAAAATAGTGTATAACATGGTTTTGTACAATACATACATGAGAATTATTCAATAGGTGGAGCATTATTACAAACTTTATAAATTGTTTATGCTTCTAGAAACAATAACAACTGTCACACAAAAAAAATTGTACATAAAAAAATAAAAACTAAATACTACCTCATGTTCTTAATATAACAATTAGATAACTAACTTGTAAATATTAAGAAAATTAGTTAAGTTAGTTATTTATAATAAATGAATGTTATCTTTCCTAAAATGTCCTTATTAACCATGTGTATTAGAATAAAAATAATTTAACATGCATATATTCACTATGAGAATCATCTTGAGAAAAAATTAGAGACGAAATGAGTTAGGATCTTATATTAAAATCAAATCAAATATACAACTATCTCTTATATGCATATACTCCTCCGGTTCTAATTATAAACCCAATTGACTTATTGAGGATTAAGGAATAGTTAAGTTTGTTATTTATAATAAATAAGTGTTGTCATTCCTAAAATATCCTTACTAATTAAGTATATTGGCTAAACTATCATTATTAAAGATTATCTTAGGAAAAAATGCATAAATATAAGAGACAAAATGGATTGGTCTTATAATTAGGACCAAATAAAGTCAAATTGGGTCTTATAATAAGGACCGGAGGATATTTAAGCCGGAAGTAGTATTAATTATACACACAGTGGGAATTAGTACTTATATATATAAATATATATATATATATATATATATATTTCCTCACTCCTAGATAAGATGGCTTTGTACAATACTCTTAAAGATAAACAAGATTTTTTCTGTACTTCATATTTAAGATTTTTTTTGTACTCCACAGTGAGAATTAGTACTCATCAAGCAAAGGGCATATATCCAACATATCATGTTTTATATATTCAATCTCCTTTTTTCAGACGAAGATGCTCTTGTTTGAAAGCTACTTCTAGTGCAAGAGGAGGATTAACTCAGATATATTCCGGCCTGAACTACTCCATTAGTGTAAAGGAACGAACCTGATTCTGATTTCCACGTGGAAATGTAGAAGGGACTGTATATATATCTGATAGAGAGAAAGAAAAGGAAAATTATTCCAACCTCCAAGTAGGGCAGACACGTTGGTCCAAGCTTCCCTTTGAAGCTTATATGACTACACCTATAAAAGGCTTGTCTTCTTCTGCTTCCTGTATAACAAAGATCTAGAGCAACACAAAAATCATCGAAAGGCAAAAAGAACAACCTAGTTTCAGTCGTCTCTCTCGATCAGACCATATTATAGAATTCTGTGCGAGTAATTTTCTGCATAAGCCATGACTGATCAGCAGAAGAAACTGGAATCTCTGGTTGGTGTTGGAGTTCAACAACATCATCAGGAGGATCAAACTCAGAAGGCTGCAGCTGCAGCAGCACAAGCGGGTTCGTTCCCTATTCCTCTTCCTGGAAGGAACCGCGCTTATTATCCTGTCAGAAATAGCTATTATGGCGGCCAAAGGAAGCTCGGTCTCACCAGCCAAACAGCTCACACCTGAGTCTGTTAAAGCGCTACAAGTATCTTCAACTTTGATGCATAGGTATACACATGCATGATCATATATAGATGTAGAGAGAGAGAGAGATATGTGTTTCTCCTATTATATTGTACTGTTTTATGAAATGCAGTGAGGGTGTGATATACTGTTAGAATAAGATCCAGCTAGGTTTTTTAGAGACTGTATATCTGTGTGTTTTGTAACTTATTTCTACGAGGTCCCCCCCCCCCAAAAAAAAGTTCTCTCCCTCTCACTCGCAGACGATAGTAAAGTTAAATTAAATATTTGTCTTTTAAGCTATTGCCTTGTATCTTGATGTAAATTCGGTAGACATATATGTTATGAGTGCCTAACACAACACTTCTTTTTTTTTTGGTAAGAGCACAACCCTTCTTCTTTATCCGAGCTAGAGATGGATGTGCGATAACCCATATAGAAAAAGATAAAATTCAAAATATGATCATATTAAAGAAAGAGTAGACATGATGTCTATTAAAAAGAAAATGATAAAAATCATTTGAGATGATTTAGGCATGTACGGAAAAAAATCAAGAAAGGAGTTGATGAAGAGAGTAGATTAAACAGCATGAAATCCTTTAAAAAATGATAGACGAAGACTAAAGAGAACGTTTGATGAGGTTATTGAATAAGATTTTTTAATTAACAACCTATATAAAGTTTTGGTTATTGATACAGTACAAGAACATCGTATGTTCCATGTCATAGCATAAGACTTGTTGTCATTATTAATCCATTATCAATTAAGTTTCTTCCTTAATTACCTAATATACATAAGTAAAATGGAAGAAACATTTTGATACAAACCTGCGTTCTGTCACTTTGCATGAGATTAATCAATTGGAGGAGTGCCCAAAAAAATGGTCATATTCAAGTGGCTCAAATGTGTTTTCAAGGCCCAATTCAACAAATTAAAAGCTGAAGACACAAATATCATGCCATTTATTTTTTTTCTATTCATTATTATATTTATTACTATTACCAAATAAAATGACTGCATTGAAAAGAAAGAATCCACTCTTAGGAATGATTAAATCCTCAAAATGATTGCTTTGATATATCGCATAAATTCTTTGAAATGAAAAAATCAAATAATTCTTTGTGGTGGAACAAAATATCTCTCATTTCTCCCTCAAAATTTTTTTCCCCAAAGTAGTCTTTTTATGTTGCCTTGGCCTTGAACGGTGCATTAATCTTTTGAATCTATATACTTGAGGGAGGCAAGTTAAGCCATAGTCTTGCATATTTAGGCCTAAAAAGCATTACTTAAAAACCAACCTAGTTAGACTCTGTTTATTTTGTTTAAGTCATTAATTCTTCTATTTATTTTGCAATTTTCTCTTGTTTGAAGTAATTGAAATTTATTGTTTATACATATCTCCTCTTCCCGCTTTTTAATTACCAAGACATGAAATTTATAGGGAAAAAACTAATCATCAAAATTCAACGTACAAAAGTAGACATAGATAGTGTGCAAAACTGGAAATATGCCGCCATTCATGTTTCAAATTGCCAAACACTACCTTACAGTGTTCAGCATCCATCCATTAGTAGCTCATATAATCAAAATAAAACAAAACAGGTTTGTTATATGCTCTTTTTTTTTTGTTGCCAACATGTATATATACGCACAGTATACATGTTCCAAGATATTTTTTTTGTTGCCAGCCAAGAGTGTTTGTATTTCTCACGAGGAAGTTCTACGACAAATTAATTCAATGAGAAGCTGAAGAGAAAATGACATGAAAAAAGCTGAAAATTATTAAATACCAAATAAGAAATGTCAATAAAATTTATTGTTATTTGCAAATTCAGTATTGTCAATACTAAATAAGGTATTGTTACTAAACTTGATTTGGGATTTAATAATTTTCAGCTTTTTTTTTGTCATTTTCCTGAAGCTGAAATTTTTTTTAAAAAAAACTTTCCACAATATTTTTATGCTCATCTGCCCTCCCCCTTCTCCCTTTTAAAGACGAGATTTTCTCTTCAAATTATTTTTTTTTAGAAGTATTAATATACCATAAAAATCTATGAGAATTTTGTTATAAATTCGCTCCTATATATTTTCACGCCTTAAGAAAATTTTGTGAGAAATTTTCTATTTACACGCAGTGAATTAATTGTGACAATACGTACTAAAGCATTGATTTGATTTAAGAGGCCGCTGTCCTTCACAGGAGAATCAAATTATACCCATAAATCCAGGCGTCATAGCACAAACTACCAAACCTATGTTCTGATAGTTTTTTTGGATGGCTAACTAAAACATGAGAATATATACATTCTTATTATAGGAAACAGCACCAATAACAGTATCAGCAAACTAGAAATTAGAAACAAAACCAAATATCGAAACTCATAAAAAAATGGAAAACATTATCAACCAGGAATCAAAACATAAATCACTATTAAAAAAAGAAGATCAGAGGGCAAAAAGAGCCAAAACAGGAGACAAAAGCCCGATTTTTCTCATATCATCTACTAGAATCAGCATAATAGTGTTAGAGAAGAAGGGAATTATAACACCTGATTTTTCAAATAAGGACTGTTTGGACAAAAATCAAACTATAATTTTAAAAATAATTTTACGATATATAAAGTAAGTATGTGAAAAAAGTTTTATCTCTATTTATATAAAAACATTTTTTACTAATTTCAAACACTCTAAAACTAGAACAGATCAAGACGGGACAATTACGAGATTATCAGGATAAAAAAGGGACCAAGATGGGATGAGACTATAGATTACTCCTGGGACATCTGTCGTCCCGGTCTCATAACTACTCCTTTAATTATTAATCACTTTCACGTCACTCTTTAGATCGCTCGTCTTTGTCACTCGTTTGGCGTCACTAGCTCTAGGTCTTTCTCTTTTCCATATTCAACCAAAAAAAAGCTTATTCCTCCTTTTTCATATAATGATTTTATACGCTATGTTTTCTGCCACGATTTTACGTAATATACATGTAAAATTGAACATTATCACAAACATTTATCAAGCATAATTTTTACTAAATACTTCCTCTATGCTTCCTCTGAACTAAAATGTGATAGCTAGTCAGGAATTTACTTTGATTCTAAATTCAAATATAAAATCTTAGCTTAATTCATTTTATATGTCAAATTCATAATCCTTCCCAAATTATTTTTGTTGATTATTGCACATATCGAACATTTTTTTCAAAAAAAAAAAGTAGTTTCAATATAAATATTAAAAACAGTATTTTTCTATTCTCTCTAAATTAATTATCTGGTTCTACATTTAGGATGAAAGAAGTATTATTTTTCTCTCTTCATAAACTTCAAGCTTGATCCCCACATATGGAATGATTAGAAAAAATAAATAAGTAATAAAAGTAACTCAAATAATCACGTAATAGCTCGTATGCATCATAATAACATCTTGCGTGTTCAAGATTGTTTAATAACATAAAATTTACAAGGCATATAAGATCAGTTGGAATCTCTAAAAGTGATACTTATCAAATTTCGTGGGAATGCTTCTGATGATGAAAGGATCTTAGACCATGAACATTTGACCCCTCCATCTATATCATGGGGGGAAAAGCTAACACATAGCATAGAAAATACTAATAACGAAGGAGAAAATAATAAATACTCAGAAAGCAAAGAGACAAACATAACTTAGAACATAACATACAAAGGAAAAAAAAAATATGCACTCCTATATGCATTTCATTAGATGGATTTGGTTGCGTGAATCGCACAACATTACAATGTCTTATTAACGACCAAATATGGAGAGAATTATTGAAGAAGTGTATATATGTATCCATATCCTGTTGATATATTCTGTATCAATTATTTCTGGTGAAGATGCTTGTTTGAAAATTACATCTGGTGGAAGAGGGAAGATTAATTCAAATATGTTCGGACGTCTTGACCAACTCCATTATATAAAAAAAGGAACCTGATTCTCCACAGAAAGATAAACCAAACTGTATTTGAGCGAGAAAAACAGAAAGGAAAAAGAAAATTATTCCACCTCCCATATAGCTAGGTTTGACACGTTAGTCCAAGCTTCCCTTTCAAGCTTGCAAGATGCTGCAACTATAAAAACCTGGTCGTGTTTCCTGTGTCATAATATGTACTGACCATACAAAAGCAAAAAGAAAGGGGAAAAAAAAAATCCAACCCTAGAAGTCTCTCATCATTAGTTTCCTCAGGGAAGCCATGGCTGAACATCATCATCAGTTTCAGCAAAATCTGGCGGAACCACGCATGGGTCCTGGTGTGCGAGCTCACTATGATCATCATCATGAAGAACAAGCTCAGAAATCTCTGGCATCACTGGCCAGTTCGTTTCCTACTCCTCTTCCTGGAAGAAACCGAGCCTATCCTGCCAAATATGGCTACTTTGGCAGGCAAAGGATTCTCGGTCTCGTGAATCAAGCAACTCATCACACACAAGGCTGAGATGCATGTGTGTGTGTGTGTGTGTATGCCTATACATATAAACATATCTATATATAGAGAGAGAGGGAGAGAGATGTGTTTTCTCGATCCCCTGGTGTACGGTAGTACACATGCTGCGAGATGTATGAGTGTGATGTACTGGAGTTGGAATAAGAAGCAGTTAGCTTTCAGAAGTTAACTGCGTTATAGATCTGTATGTGTGTGGTTTGTTTACGTACTTTTACGAGATCTTTGTATAATATAGACACACATAAATATGTGTCATACTAGGCCATAATATTAATATTTACTTGGGAATTTGGTAGCCTCGATCTTTTTTACCCTGTGTATACACACACAAACACACACACGTGCATGCATGAAGCAGGAGCAAAATATTAGTAGCTGATAATTTAGATGTCTTGTTCAAGATAACGTCTTTTTTATCAGGTAAACATTTAAATACTCCTCCGGTCCTTATTATAAGACCCAATTTGACTTTTTATTTGGTCCTAATTATAAGACCCAATCCATTTTGTCTCTTATATTTATGCATTTTTTTCTAAGATAATCCTTCTAATAATGATAGTTTTAGCCAATATACTTAATTAGCAAGGATATTTTAGGAATGACAACACTTATTTATTATAAATAACCAACTTAACTTACTTCTTTAATCTCCTCAAATAAGTCAATTGGGTCTTATAATTAGGACCGGAGGAGTACAATATAATTATCTTCAAACCCAGAAGAAGAAGGAGTAAACCTTGAGTTGTTAATTATATCTCTCCTGCCCCTCTCGGTTTCTACTATATGTGTCATGAAATTTCGAGCAAACCCTAACTTCAGTTTTGAAAAAAATCAACGTAATAAGAATTTGATATAAACTGGCTAGCCAGTATATAATAAAACCAGAACGAGAATTCATGATTCAATTGGCCAAGCAACGCCTGATCTTTCGGCATCGATACATCATTATTTGTTAGTATCAGCCAAATGAATCAAATTAATAAAGAATAGGTCTCTTGAAAAAAAATAATTAAACGTACAATATATATACACACACTCTCTTCCAACTCTTAATATAAGACCTAATTGTTGAGTTGATATTGGTCCTAAGTATAAAATATACAGTATTTCCCATATATATTGATTTTTCCTTAAATTACTCCTATTGATATTCTCTCAACCATAATCAAATAGAAGAAAGATGGAAATATTATAAGAAGATGATTATAGTGTTTTAGAAAAAATATGTCATATTTCTCGTAATTAACTAACTTATCTAACTTCCTTAATTTAATCAAATTAATTAAATAGGTCTTACATTAAAAACCATAGGTATGCTCCAGGATTTCGAGTGTTTAGTATTTAATTGGTATATCAATTGTCAAAATGAAACTGTACTTTTAGTTGTTTTAATGTGTGCTAGATCAAAGGGGAAAGTATTAGGATACAACATGTGTGTATCAGTCTGCGTATAACGGATAAATGAAGCTGATGTGTTTTATGTCTCTTGTCTATAAAGCATTTCATTTAAATCCTTTCCTTTTTATCAGTATTCCATTAGTGGTCTTTTAAAGTTTTTGGTGTGTGTATTATTTATAGTCTTATGGTCCTTAACAATTGATTCTAATATGTATACTGACTATACAGTTACAATCATGTGTGATAAACTCAATAAAGACAAAAGCTTAAAGTTGTTTCAATATTTAGTTTCTTGTTTTTCCAATTTAATGAAAATATTGCTTTGTTTCTTTGGGGGGGTACAATATGTGAAAAATGAATGTGTTTTATTTGAGTTGTTGATTATTGATTACTGATGACCAAGCTCTATATATATAAATATATATATATAGCATTAATTCTTGTGTGGTGCCTATATGCCAAGTACCCAGAAGAAGCGCCAATTACTATTTTCATGCAAGACAAGTAGCTTGTTACCAGTTTAATAGATATAGATTATTGATCAATGCATATATACTCTTTTTTCTTGTTGACAATGCGTGTATTATCTTAATTTAAAGTTGAACTTGGCAATTTGTGTGTTTAATAATATTAAAATATTTTTATACAAACTTGTAGAGAATATTTATGTCAATGAGTAAGAGGAGAGCAGTAAGATATATGAAGTTCAATCATATCACTCCCAAAAAGAAATCCACTCAACAGAAAGGAAGATCAAGTGGATAATAAATTGTATGGAGATATTTAATTTAGAATTTTTAATTATAATTTTTTAATTAAAATTCAATGGAAAAGGGAACAAATTCTCAAAACAAAACATTTGCGGAATCGATTTTATTTATTTTCATCTATTATTCAAAATTTTCACCCCTATCTCTCTATCTCAATATTACAATATACTCACACACACACACATGTAATGAGAGAAACTCTTGAAGAGAAAAATCAAGACTAACAGATTTCCCTTAGGTGAGTTTAAAATTTAAAACAAATCATGTATGTGTGCTGAGTTTAGCGGTGAAAATTCCAATAAGTCTCTTGATTTCAAATAAGTGATTATAAAGTCTATTATACGGTTTCTTTATTTTCTTTATTAGTAAATTAATTCTCTTCATCAAGAAATAGAATGAGGTCCTAAGGAATAATATTGGAAGTTTGGTCTCACTCTGGCATGCCGGCAAATCCACTATAATACGCCACGCTATGCGAACCAACAACACCCGCAAAATAATAAGATGCGTTCACGTAGAGATGGAAAGAAGAAGGACAAATCATAAAAAAAAAATATTTAAAAAATTGCAAATAGGACCCGTTACAACCTTATTATTGATTTTGATAATAATTAATAAGCAAATGACAACAATTTTTGTGAAAGGATTCCTGTATATAATTTTAGGATAACCACAATTAAAGATCCTAGAATTTGCTTCACCATGGCTTTTGATAATAATAATATGTCATGAAGTTGTCAAAACCCATTGTGAAGTTGTCACTCAGTCTCTATCTGTGTTTTTTAAATTCCAGGGCCTTTTTTTGTTTTTCCTTATAATTTTTCAATTTCTAAGTTTTTTTTAACAATTTTTTCAAAGAAGAATGTAATTTTATACCCAACAATAATATTTGCAGTTTGCTGAATCTATATTTACAATTTATTTTTAACATACCGTTCTAAACCTAATTATCATTATATTGAATTGGTCTTTTACCCTTCTTTTAAACGAAAAATAAATAAAGTTAATATTTGAAAAAATCTCAATTAAATCCAACTAAACAATAATTAAAATTTAAATTTAAGCTTATACTTTTAACAATTTCCTAATCAAGCCAATATGTTTAATTAAAATTTTTTAAATATTGTGAAAAGAGCATAATGCTCTTTTATAATTAAAAAGAAAAATTGAAGGTAGGTATAAGCTTGATTTCGGTTTTAATTATTTTATATAGCTGGATTTAATTAAGATTTAATCACAAATTCCCATAATCCTAGATAAGCCCTCTGTCGATTTTAGCAAATTAGTAATTGCTTCAAGCACTTTATAACCTATCAGCTCTATCAAAATAATATATAAAATTCAATTAAAAAATTAAACAAAGCTAATATTTATTCCTCCAACACCCGCCTTGATTCATTCGTATGTATCTGTTACTTGCGTAAGCAACACCCACGTCATACAAACTTGATATATACAAACCAAATTAACTACTCACAAACAAATTAAACCAAAACAAAACCACACACACACACACACACATATCTATATTCGAAAGCAAAATATCGCATAAAAATCTAATATAATAATATTGGAAAAGAGCAAACCCTTTAATATGTTCCTCACAAGATTATGCGCCCAAGACGCGTGTATGAATAGAATATATGTTTGATTTGATAAATATATGCTACTCACATTATAAAAACACTTAAATAACACTCATGGATGATTATAATCACGCATATAAAAGCACAGCCACTTCAATTGATTCTTGCATCTATAAGAATATAATGATAACCTTTTTTCACTTTAAAATTCAAATATCGCGCACAAGTGAGGGTGTGTGATCTTTAAATATCATAATATTTTTTTGGCCAAATAAATATCATAATACCGACACATATAAGATTTGATGTGATGCGAAGCATATCACGAACTCACCGAACTAATGATAGAGTAGTATTAGATAATTAGAGAGATATTTCATAATGATCCGGCTGGATCATGATGCGTTTCATTTAAATCCTGATCACGTTAGTCCAAGCTTCCCTTTCAAGCTTGCAAGATGCCGCAACTATAAAAACCTCGTTGTGTTAACGCAGAATCAAAAGCAAGAAGAAAGGAAAAAAAAGTCCAACCCTAGAAGTCTCTCATCAGTACTTTCCTCAGGGAAGCCATGGCTGAACATCATCATCAGTTTCAGCAAAATCTTGTGGAACCACGCATGGGTCCTGGTTTGCGAGTTTACTACGATCATCATCATGAAGAACAAGCTCAGAAATCTCTGGCATCACTGGCCAGTTCGAATCCTATTCCTCTTCCAGGAAGAAACCGAGCCTATCCTGCCAAATATGGCTACTTTGGCAGGCAAAGGATTCTCGGTCTCGTAAATCAAACAACTCATCACACCCAAGGTTGAGATGCACATATATATATATATATATGCATATACACATAAACATATCTATATATATAGAGAGGGAGAGAAAAGAGAGAGAGAGAGAGATGTATTTCTCCGCTGTTGTACTGTAGTACACATGCTGCGAGATGTATGAGTGTGATGTACTGGTGTTGGAATAAGAAGCAGTTAGCTTTCAGAAGTTAACTGCGTTATAGATCTGTATGTGTGTGGTTTGTATACGTACTCTTACGAGATCTTTGTATGATATAGACACACATAAATATGTGTCATACTAGGCCATAATATTAATATTTACTTGGGAATTTGGTAGCCTCGATCGTTTTTACCCTGTATATGCGCGCGCGCGCGCACACACGTGCATGCATGAAGCAGGAGGAAAATATGAATAGCTGATAATTTAGATGTCTTATTCAAGATAACGTCTTTTTTATCAGGTAAACATTAAATATAATATAATTAGCTTCAAACCCAGAAGAAGAAGAAGGATTAAACCTTGAGTTGTTAATTATATCTCTCCTTCCCCTCTCGGTTTCTACTATATATGTGTCATGAAATTTCGAGCAAACCCTAACTTAAGTTTTTAAAAAATCAACCAAATAACAGCTTGGTATGAAACTGGCTAGCCAGTATATAATAAAACCAGGACGAGAATTCATGATTCAACTGGCTAAGCAACGCCTGATCTTTCGGCCTCAATGGATGCATCATTATTTGTCAGTATCAGCCAAACGAATCAAAGTAATTAAAGAATAGGTCTCTTGAAAATAATTAAACATACAATATATGCACTCTTCCGACCCTTAACATATGACCTAATTATTGAGTTGATATTGATTTTGAATATAAGATCTATTTTCTATATTTATCAATTTTTTCTAAATTACCCTTATTGATGCTCTTTCAACTATAAAAGTAAAAGAGGGAGGGAGATATTATAAGAAAAATGATTATGGTGTTTTAGAAAAAACATGTTATATTTCTCATAATTAACTAACTTACTTAATTTTCTTAATCTTATCAAATTGGTTAAATAGATCTTATATTAAGGATCTAGAGTATGATACAGGATTTCAAGTGTTTAGTATTTAATTGGTATATCAATTATCAAAATGAAACTATGCTTTTAGTTGTTTTAATGTGTAGCTTGAGGGGGAAAGTATTAGGATACAAAATGTATGTGTCAGTCTATGTATAAAGGATAAATGGAGCTGATGTTTTGTATGTCTCTTGTCTATAAAGCATTTCATTTAAATCCTTTCCTTTTTATTAGTATTCCATTAGGGATCTTTTAAAGTTTTATGCGCGCGAATTATTTATAGTCTTGTGGTCCTTAACAATTAATTCCAATATGTATACCGACTACAGTTACAATCATGTGTGATAAACTCAATAAAGATATATAGAAGCTTAAAGTTGTCAAAATATTTAGTTTCTTTTTTTCCAATTTAATGAAAATATTAAGGAAAAAAAAGATACGGTATGTGAAAAATGAATGTGATTTATTTGAGTTGTTGATTATTGATTATTGATGACCAAGCTTTATATATATATAGAGCATTAATTCTTGTGCGGTGCTATATGCCAAGTACCCAGACGAAGCCAATTAGTATTTTCATATAAGCCAAATAGCTTCTTACCAATTTTATAGATGTAGATTATTGATCAATGCATATATACTCTTTTTTCTTTGTGACAATGCATGTATAATCTTAACTTAAAATTGAACTTGACAATGTGTGCATTTAATAATATTAAAATGTTTTTATGCAAACTTGTAGAGAATATTTTTGTCAGTGACTAAAAGGAGAGCAGTGAGAAGATATATGAAGTCCAATCATATCACGCCTAAAAAGAAATCCACTCAACAGAAAGGAAGATCAAGTGGATAATAAATTGTATGGAGATATTTTAGAATTTTTAATTACAATTTGTTACTAAAATTCAAAAGAAAAGGAAAAAAAATTCTCAAAACAGAATATTACCTCCGGTCCTAATTATAAGACCTTGTTTGTAGTCTATAAATGAGGTCTTATAAATAGGACTGGAGGCATTATTTTAATTTATCATTCAAAATTTTCACCCCATCTCTCTCTATCTCAATATTACAATATATTCACACACACATATATGTAATAAAAGAAACTCTTGGAAAAAAGAAATCAAGACTAACAGATTTCCCTCAAGTGAGTTTAAAATTTAAAACAAATCATGTGTGTCTGTTGGATTTAGCAGTGAGAGTTTAAATAAGTCCGTTTGACTTCAAATAAGTGATTATAATATATATTATATAATATCTTTATTTTCTTTATTAGTAAATTAATTCTCTCCATCAAAAAATAGAATGAGGTTCTAAGGAATAATATTGGAAGATTGGTCCCATTCTGGCATGCCGGCAAATCCACAGCAATACGCCACGCTATACGAACCAATAATACCCACAAAATAATAAGACGCGTTCACATAGAGATGGAAAGAAATGTAATTTTATACCCAACAACAATATTTGCAGTTTGCTGAATCTATATTTACAATTTTTTTTTTTAGGTTGCCCACCCACTCAGTTCACCGGAGCTTTGCTCCGACTACATTTGGATCTGACCCGGGTCGCGCACTGGCTGTGGTGGGTGAGTCTCCAAACGGGGATTTTTGCATAAGCTGAGGCTCAAATTCGAGACCTCGCTTAAGCGGTACCAAGCCGCTTACCACTTGGACCAACCTCCGTTGGTTATTTACAATTTATTTTTAACATAACGTTCTAAACCTAATTATCATTGAATGGGTCTTTACCCTTCTTTTAAACGAAAAATAAATGAAGTTAATATTTGAAAAAAATCTCTATTAAATCCAACTGAATAGTAAAATCTAAATTTAAGCTTGCTTACGCTTTTAACAATTTTCTAATCAAGCCAATATGTTTAATTAAAAATTTTTAAATATTGTTAAAAGAGCAGAATGCTCTTTTATAATTAAAAGAAAAATTGAAGGTAGGTATAAGCTTGATTTCTTTTAATTATTTATTTTATCGCATAAAATCTAATATAATAATATTGGAAAAGAGCAAACCCTTTAAAATTTTCCTCACAAGATTATGCGTCCAAGACGCGTGTATGAATAGAATATATGTTTGATTTGATAAATATATGCTACTCACATTATAAAAACACTTAAATAATACTCATGGATGATTATAATCATGCATATAAAAGCACAGCCACTTCAATTGATTCTTGCATCTTTAAGATTGATAATCTTTTTTCACTTTAAAATTTAGATATCGCACGCAAGCGAGGGTGTGTGATCTTTAAATATCATAATATTTTTTTGGCCAAATAAATATCATAATACCGACACATATAATATTTGATGTGATGCGAAGCATATCAAGAAGTCACCGAACTAATGATAGAGTAGTATTAGATAATTAGAGGGATATTTTATAATGATCCGACGAATGGATCATGATGCGTTTCATTTAAATCCTGATCCCAGTCGACATTTGGACTAGATTTGATTATTTTATTTTATGTTAAAATTATGTTTTTTTTAATCAAGTAATAGTAGTGATATTTATATTATTTTTTCATCCCATTATATTTAAAGTTAACAATATTAAAATTAAATTGAAAACTGGCCAATTGAACTCAAAAGTGTGTGTATTTTTGTATGTATTTCCCTGGTAAACCACATAAGTATGGGAGAATCCTTAAAGAGAGAGAGAGAGAGAGAGAGCTCTTAAAATTATTAAATCCCAAATCAAGTTTGATAACAACACTTTAATAGGTTTTAACAATATTAGATATGCAAATAATGACACATTTTTATAAGAATTTTTTATTTAGAATTTATCAACTTGAAATTTCTTTATGTGGAATTCTCCCTGTAAGTATTTAATAAAATGAATAAAGTAATGGTGCTTGAATAGTAAAAATTAATAGAAAGTTGTGGATAAATGATAGAAATGTCCTTCCAAATTTACCACAGTATACCTTTTAGTTTTGGCTAGTAAAGGAGTTATTCAACTGTGAAGGTGGTTGTGATAAGATAACTTCCATATAACTCATTTCATAATTATTTTTTAGAAAAAGAAATTAAAGTTGTGTTTTTACCAATTGAACAACTCTATTAATTATAACAATTACCTAATTAAAATTGACAATTTTAATGTCTTATAGCAAATTCGTAACTCTAGTATAGAAAATTGAAAATTACGTTTACAGTTAGTAAAATAGATGACTTTATTACAAGAAACTCAAGCCTACTCTTTTGAAATTTAAAATTTTTTCTTAAATTGTGTATAGAGCTTGTTTGGTATCATGTTATGTGATGTCAAATTGACTTTTCTGCCCCTAAAAATTACTCTGGCTTCGCATGTGATGTTTGGAATAACCAAAGAGAAAATAAGATTCTAGATCAAAAGTCAAATTGAAGATAAATCAATTTTGTTTCTGATTTTTGGCTTTTATATTCCGTTCTAGTTTTTCTTCGAATTTAAACATTGTAAGATTAACTTTTCAGTATGTCATCTAAACTCAATCTCCATCTCTTTACCAAGAGAAGGAGATTGATGAGGAAAGCTGTTCTATATTGTTTATGCTTCTTTTGGAGCTCACAGTTTCTATTCCAATATATATGTATATATGTATCATCCAAACAAGATTTTGTTAAACTGACCCCCTTTTTTTAATCAAAGCTAGTAGTTAATCCTTTATGATTATCGGCATTTGAACCCGTGTTCAAGCAATTCAAGGCCAAGCAAGGAGCCACAAAAAACACAAAATCATGATTAAAAAAGGAACTAATAGTACCTAGTTCTTACCACAGTATAAGATACTCCTCCCGTCAAAAAACACTCGGAAAAAACAAAACTAGACGCGTTGGAATCAAACAGGAAGATTAGACGTGTGGGAGCAGGACTTGATCAATAGAGCTGGATCAGTACCTGCAAGAAAAGACATGGAGGGGGAGAAAATCTAGCAAATCAGGGTGCATTGCAAAATTGGATCAGTGTGGTTGATTAAAGGACCAGGGTTGTTTACGGGATATAGCATGGTCCAGCTTTTGCTCCATTACGTCCGCCAGAAGGATGTCATGGAAATGGAAATTGTTTCACACGTTGTCCTTCTTTCCTTTTTGTTTAAATGAGGGCGCCGTATACGTATAGGCAGTGCTCTGCTTGTACTTGTGATAAGCCCAGCAAATGGTGCCCACAAACTCCTCTTGAAGACTAAGAGGACTGAGGAGCCCAAACCAAGACGCCACAAGCAACGGTACTGGTATTAGTCATTAGAGATGAGAATCAGGACCGGCTCGGCCTTCCAGGATTGGCGAGCTTAAAAGGGTTGACCCTCCAGGATTGAAATTCTAAAAATACCCCAATTTGCTAGGCCCGACCCTTAAACTACAGGATTCAGGGCCGGCCCGCGGGCTTTTGGCCCATTTAAGAAAAAAATACTCCTCCGGTCCTTATTATAAGACCCAATTTGACTTTTTATTTGGTCCTAATTATAAGACCCAATCCATTTTGTCTCTTATATTTATGCATTTTTTTCCAAGATAATCCTTCTAATAATGATAGTTTTAGCCAATATACTTAATTAGCAAGGATATTTTAAGAATGACAACACTTATTTATTATAAATAACCAACTTAACTTACTTCCTTAATCTCCTCAAATAAGTCAATTGGGTCTTATAATTAGGACCGGAGGAGTAATATTTTTTATATTTATCATATTTTTATAAAATAATAAAAATAAACCAATGAAATTATTAAAAAAAGACATAAATATGAATAAAATTAAATCACAAATATAAAATATCATCATATATAAATATCAACATCCAAGAACATCTAAAACATCCATTAACAAGATAATAACATCCAAAAGTTTTATCTATATGCAATTGTGCAATAAATAAATATTATCATTAATCTTTTGAAACTTCATCATTACTATAATTAATTACTCTTCTTCATAAGTATGCTTTTCTTTCGTAACAAAAATATCAAGTTTTTCTTCTTTATAGGAATTTTACTTTTAAATTTTACAATCTAGCTATTATTTTACTTTAATGTGAAAAATATTATTGTTGAAACTCATAAATTTTTAATTCAAATTATAGAATCACAAGTTATGTAAGTATAAAAATACTCTATTATCAAATATATATCTAGTTTAAAAATATCAATGCATATAATATAAATCAAATCATTATTAAAGTCCAAATTAACCCATTTTTTAAAAATTTAATTGGATAAATTATTGTCTAACACTAAATTTAATTTTAAAATGATAATAATAACTAAATATTTAAAATATTATTAACAATGTAAAAAATTAATAACATTAGAATTATATAAAAAAATTTAAAAAACAAAAAAAATTATAAAAGGGCTTAAAAGAGCCGGCCTTTTTAAGCCTTCGGCCCTCTAGGGCTTATTTTCTATTTGAAGGGAAAAATATCAAGCCCAGCCCTCATAATTTCAGGGCCTAAACGGGCTCGACCCGTTTTCCCAGCTCTATAATAATCATATGGATCACAGTTCACACGATCATATTGTGTTTTGTCCTTGTTAACAAAAGAAGAAAAAGATGTTGCCCCATAACTGGTATTAAGTTATGTCTAATATTTTAAAATATTTTATAAAGTGTATTCAATATTTTAAAGTATTATGTGGCATGTTTAGCACTTTAAAATATTTTGTGTATTCAATACTATAAAATATTTTGTAGTTTATTTAGTATTCTAAAGTATTTTTTCATGTGGGTTCAACACCTTAAAAATATTGAAAAAATATTTTATGCAGCTTGTTATACATTCAGGGTGATATACACACCACAAAATATTTTAAAGTGCTACATAAATCTGACAAAATACTTCTGAATGCTGAATATACCTTAACTTCAATAATTTCATTGAGTATTTTTCTCATTTTTTTTTCCTACTCATTTTCAAAGGACTCAGTTATGTTGAATCAATCCTCAAACGATTTTTTTACTATCTTATCTTCAATGGACGTCACACCAACTCTTTTGTGAATATGTATGTTTATTATGAATCTTACTTCTTCTTCTTGTTTTTTTTTTAATCACCATATGTCCATCTCCATATCTTTATTTTGGCTATCCCACTTTTTGCTCATGTCGTGCCATTGGAGCCTAAGATTTGCTACCACACGTTGTTGGTCTTTTGGGAGGGCCATAAAATTTTCCATTTGCCTTATCAAGTATCAAAGTAGACCACACATCATTATTCTTTAATTTATTGTGTTTGGCCCGTCATATGACATCACACCACAAGCCCAGATGAAACCCAAAAAAAAAAACCGAAAGAAAAAACCTGCCTTCGTTCTTTTGCCCACAAAAACAAAAAAAAGGTTACTTTAACTCTTTGAGAATATAATCGGCACGTGAAGTGACGGGTGTGAAAACTTTACTTGCTACTTAAGATATAATGAGTCATTTTTCACTCTATTGGAACTTGAAGTTGGAAGCTGAGTAAAGCTTTTTAGTTCTCTTTAAAGTGTTTAGTATTTAATTGGTATATCAATTGTCAAAATGAAACTATACTTTTAGTTGTTTTAATGTGTTGCTTGAGGGGGAAAGTATTAGGATACAAAATGTATGTGTCAGTCTATGTATAACGGATAAATGAAGCTGATGTTTTATGTGTCTCTTGTCTATAAAGCATTTCATTTAAATCCTTTCCTTTTTATTAGTATTCCATTAGGGGTCTTTTAAAGTTTTGTGTGTGCGTATTATTTATAGTCTTGTGGTCCTTAACAATTAATTCCAATATATATACCGACTACAGTTACAATCATGTGTGATAAACTCAATAAAGATAGAAGCTTAAAGTTGTCACAATATTTAGTTTCTTTTTTGCCAATTTAATGAAAATATTAAGGGAAAAAAAGATACGGTATGTGAAAAATGAATGTGATTTATTTGAGTTGTTGATTATTGATTATTGATGACCAAGCTTTATATATATAGAGAGCATTAATTCTTGTGCGGTGCTATATGCCAAGTACCCAGACGAAGCCAATTACTATTTTCATATAAGCCAAATAGCTTCTTACCAATTTTATAGATGTAGATTATTGATCAATGCATATATACTCTTTTTTCTTTGTGACAATGCATGTATAATCTTAACTTAAAATTGAACTTGACAATGTGTGTATTTAATAATATTAAAATGTTTTTATGCAAACTTGTAGAGAATATTTATGTCAGTGACTAAAAGGAGAGGAGTAAGAAGATTTATGAAGTTGAATCATATCACGCCCAAAAAGAAATCCACTCAACAGAAAGGAAGATCAAGTGGATAATACATTGTATAGAGATGTTTTAGAATTTTTAATTATAATTTGTTATTAAATTCAAAAGAAAAGGAAAAAATTCTCAAAACAAAGTAGTATTTGCGGAATCGATTTTTTTTTATTTTAATTTATCATTCAAAATTTTCAACCCCCCTCTCTCTATCTCAATATTACAATATACTCACTCACACACACACGCACACATATATATGTAATGAGAGAAACTCTTGGGGAAAAAAAAAAAATCAAGACCAACAGATTTCCCTCAAGTGAGTTTAAAATTTAAAACAAATCATGTGTGTCTGTTGGTTTAGCAGTGAGAGTCAAATAAGTCCGTTTGACTTTAAATAAGTGATTATGAAATCTATTATACTACTTCTGATTCTAATTATAAGAGCTAGTTGACTAATTTGAGGAGATTAAGAAAAGAAGTTACGTTAGTTATTTGTAACAAATAAGTGTTGTCTTTCCTAAAATATCCTTATTAATCAATTGTATTGGTTAAAACTACCATTGTGAAAAGGATTACTTTGAGAAAAAATAAATAAATATGAGAGATAAAATGGATTGGGGTATTATATTTAGGACCAAAATAAAAGTCAAACAATGTCTAAGGACCGGAAGCAGTATAATATCTTTATTTTCTTTATTAGTAAATTAATTCTCTCCATCAAAAAATAGAATGAGGTTCTAAGGAATAATATTGGAAGATTGGTCTCATTTTGGCATGCCGGCAAATCCACAGTAATACGCCACGCTATACGAACCAATAATACACACAAAATAATAAGACGCGTTCACATAAAGATGGAAAGAAGAATGTAATTTTATACCCAACAATAATATTTGCAGTTTGCTGAATCTATATTTACAATTTATTTTTAACATAACGTTCTAAAACTAGTTATCATTGAATGGGTCTTTTACCCTTCTTTTAAACGAAAAATAAATAAAGTTAATATTTGAAAAAAATGTCAATTAAATCCAACGAAATATTAATTAAAATCTGAATCTAAGCTTACACTTTTAACAATTTCTTAATCAAGCCAATATGTTTAGTTAAAAATTTTTAAATATTGTTAAAAAAGCAGAATGCTCTTTTATAATTAAAAAGAAAAATTGAAGGTAGGTATAAGCTTGATTTCTTTTAATTATTTTATATAGCTAGATTTAATTAAGATTTAATCACAAATTCCCATAATCCTAGATGAGCCCTCTGACGATTTTCAGCAAATTAGTAATTGCTTCAAGAACTTTATAACCTGTCAACTCTATCAAAATGGTATATAAAATTCAATTTTTTTGGGCAAAGGTATATAAAATTCAATTAAAAAAACAAATTAAACAAAGCTAATATTATTCCTTAATTCATTCGTATCTGTTACTTATGTAAGCAACAACCATGTCATACAAACTTGATATATACAAACCAAAATCAAACCATACATATACATATATATATATATATATATATATATATATTCGAAAGCAAAATATCGCATAAAAATATAATATAATACTCCTCCGGTCCTTAATATAAGACCCATTTGACTAATTTGATTAGATTAAGAAAGTTAGGTAAGTTAGTTAATTATAAGAAATGTGACATGTTTTTCCTAAAACACCATGATCATCTTTTTTAATATCTTTCTCCCTCTTCTACTTGATTATGGTTGAGAAAATATCTATAAGGGTAATTTAGAGAAAATTGATAAATATGAGAAATGGGTCTTATATTTAGGACCAAAACCAACTCAACAATTGGGTCCTATATTAAGGACCGGAGGAGTATAATAATATTGGAAAAGAGCAAACACTTTAATATGTTCCTCACAAGATTATCCGCCCTCGAATATATGCTTGATTTGATAAATATATGCCATTCACATTATAAAAACACTTAAATAACACTCATGGGTGATTATAATCATGCACATAAAAGCACAGCCACTTCAAGTGATTCTTGCATCTATAAGAATGATAATCTTTTTTCACTTTAAAATTTAAATATCGCACACAAGGGAGGGTGTGTGATCTTTAAATATCATAATATTTTTTTGGCCAAATAAATATCATAATACCGACACATATAATATTTGATGTGATGCGAAGCATATCAAGAAGTCACCGAACTGATGATAGAGTAGTATTAGATAATTAGAGAGATATTTTATAATGATCCGACTGGATCATGATGCGCTTCATTTATGGGAGAATCCCACCAAAAAAAAAAAGACCTCTTAAAATTATTAAATCTTAAATCGGGTTTGGTAATTTAATGGGTTTTGACAATACTACTAGATCTGTAAATAACAAAATATTTTTATAAGAATTCTTTATTTAGAATTTATTAACTTGAAATTTCTTTATGTGGAATTCTCCACTGTAAGTATTTAATAAAATGAATAAAGTAATGGTGCTTGGATGGTAAAAATTAATAGAAAGCTGTAAATAAATGATAGAAATGTCCTTCCAAATTTACCACAATCTTTTAGTATTGGCTAGGAAAGGAGTTATTCAATTGTGAAGGTGGTTGTGAATTGTGATAAGATAACTTCCATATAACTCATTTCACAATTATTTTTTAAAATTTACTAGTTATAAGAAGAAAAAGGAATTAAAGTTGTATCTTTAACAATTGAAAAAATCTATTAATTATAACAATTACCTAATTAAAATTGACAATTTTAATTTCTTATGGCAAATTCATGACCATAGTGTAAACAAATTGAAAATTACGTCCGCAGTTGTTAAAATAGATGACTTTATTACGAGAAACTCAAACATACTCTTTCGAAATTTACAATTCTTTTTTAAAAAAAATTAAGTTATGTATAGAGCTTGTTTGGTATCATGTTATGTGATGTCAAACATGTGATGTTTGGAATAACTAAAGAGATAATAAGATTCTAGATCAAAAGTCAAGCTGAAGCCAAATCAATTTTTTCTATTTTTGGTTTTTATTTTAAATGTAAACACTGTAAGATTAACTTTTGAATGTGTCATCTAAACCCAATCTCCATCTCTTTACCAAGGGAAGGAGATTGATGAGGGAAGCTAGTCGCTGTTCTATATTGTTTATGCTTCTCTTGAAGCTTACAGTTTCTATTCAAAAATACATATATATACATATCATCCAAACAAGATTTTGTTAAACTGACTTTTTTTCCCCCTTAACCAAACCCATACTAGTTAATCTTTTATGATTATCAGCGTTTGAACCCGTGTTCAAGCAATTCAAGGCCAAGCAATGAACCACAAAAAACACAAAATCATGGTTAAAAAAGAACTAGTAGTACTTAGTTCTTACCACAGTATAAGATAGTAAGATACTCCTCCCTTCAAAAAACACTCGGAAAAAACAAAATCAGACGCGTTGGAATCAAACAGGAAGATTAGACGTGTGGGAGCAGGACTTGATCAATAGTGCTGGATCAGTACCCGCAAGAAAAGACATGGAGGGAAAAAAAAACTAGCAAATTAGAGTGCATTACAAAATTGAATCAGTGTGGTTGATGAAAGGACCAGGGTTGTTTAGGACTTTAGGGGATATAGCATGGTCCAGCTTTTGCTACACTACGTCCACTAGAAGGATGTCATGGAAATGGAAATTGTTTCACCTGTTGTCCTTCTTTCCTTTTTGCTTAAATGAGGACGCCGTATACGTACCGGCAGTGCTCTGCTTGTACTTGTGATAAGCCCAATAAATGGTGCCCACAAACTCCTCTTGAACACTAAAAGGACTGAGGAGCCCAGACCAAGACGCCACAAGCAACGGCACTGGTATTAATCATATGGATCACAGTTAAGAAGAAAAAAGATGTTGCCCCATAAGTGGCGTTGAGTTATGTCTAATATCTTAAAATATTTTGTAAAGTATATTCAATATCTTAAAGTATTATGTGGCATGTTTAGCATTTTAAAATATTTTTTCAAGTGCATTCAGTACCCTAAAATATTTTGTAGTTTATTTAGTATTTTAAAGTATTTTTTCATGTGGGTTCAACATCTTAAAAATATTGAAAAAATATTTTATCCAGCTTGTTATACATTCAGGGTGATATACATACCACAAAATATTTTAAAGTGCTAGATAAATCTGACAAAATACTTTTGAATGATAAATATACCTTAACTTCAATAATTTCATTGAATATTTTGCTCAGTTTTTTTTTTCCTACTCATTTTCAAAGGACTCAGTTATGTTGAATCAATCCTCAAACGATTTTTTTACTATCTTATCTTCAATGGACGTCACACCAACTCTTTTGTGAAGATGTTTGTTTATTATGAAGCTTACTTCTTTTTTTATCACCATATATCCATCTTAATATCTTCATTTTGGCTATCCCACTTTTTGCTCACGTCATGTCATTGGAATCTAAGATTTTTTTTTAGGCTAAAGCATAGGTATCCTCCTATTAGAGGTAATCCTATTCGAGATACTGCTAGGTACTAAATGTGAGTATCTCTCTAGTTGGAATCTAAGATTTGCTACCACACGTTGTTGGTCTTTTGGGAGGGCCATAAAATTTTCCATTTGCCTTATCAAGTATCAAAGTAGACCACACATCATTATTCTTTATTGTGTTTGGCCCGTCATATGACATGACACCACAAGCCCAGATGAAACCCAAAAAAAACCCGAAAGAAAAAACCTGCCTTCGTTTCTTTGAGAATATAATCGGCACGTGAAGTGACGGGTGAAAAAACTTTACTTGCTACTTAAGATATAATGAGTCATTTTTCACTCTGTTGGAACTTGAAGTTGGAAGGCGAGTAAAGCTTTTTAGTTCTTTTTAAATCTCACTCTGGCTTTCTTCTATCCAATTATCTAACCACTCTTCTGAATTCTCAGTCTACAATGGCTGCCCCAATCAACAACGAAGACATTGTTGCAGAAATCCCCAATTATATCCGAGTCTACAAAAACGGCACCGTCGAACGCCCCCAACAAACCCCATTTGTACCACCGTCGCTTGACGACCCTCAAACCGGCGTCCCTTCCAAAGACATCGTCATCTCCGACGAACCCGCCATCTCCGCTCGCCTTTACCTTCCGAAATCCACCACCCAATTCCACCACGAAGACCACCAAAAGCTCCCCATCTTGGTCTACTTTCATGGCGGTGGATTCTTCTTCGAGTCCGCCTTCTCTCAGCTCTACCATCGTTACTTAAACCTCTTCGTCTCCCAAGCCGACGTCGTCGTCGTCTCTGCAGAATACCGGCTCGCTCCAGAACACCATCTACCCGCAGCTTATGAAGATTGCTGGGCAGCCCTTAAATGGGTCGCAACTTGTTCGACGAAAGACCCCAGTGACGAGCCATGGCTAAATTATGGAGATTTCAGCAGAGTTTTCATAGCTGGTGATAGTGCTGGTGGTAATATTGTCCATAACATCGCCATGCGAGGTGGGGTTGAGGATTTGCCTGGTGGGGTTAGAATTTTAGGTGCTATCTATGTCCAACCCTTTTTCTGCAGTTCAAGTCCAATTGAGTCTGAATCAGTTTCAGGGCGTGACCAGAGCGGGGCGGGTTTGTGTTGGAAATTCGTTTACCCTTCTGCTCCAGGTGGATTAGATAACCCCACGGTCAATCCTTTGGCTCCTGGAGCACCCAGCTTGGCTGGACTTGGGTGTTCTAGGATTCTTATGTGTGTTGCAGAGAAAGATCCGTTGAGGGACAGAGGGGTTTGGTTCTATGAAGGTGTGAAGAAGAGTGGGTGGAGAGGTGAATTGGAATTGTTTGAACAGGAAGGAGAAGACCATGTTTATCATATCTTTCATCCTGAATCTGAGAATGGCAAGAAAATGACCAAACGCATGGCTTCTTTCATCACGAAGGAAGAAACAGAGACGGATTGATGGATCCAACTTCCCGTGAAGTTACAGAAAGATTCTGCAAAATGTTGCGTGTTTTAAGTTCTGTTTGCTCTGTGGTTCTTTTTTTGGACTCAATGTTTGCCCTGCGGTTCGGACAGGGAGAATTTGTCATCTTGCCCATTGTCAGTAAAATAAAATGGAATTAGAGACTATTTTATAGAAAAATCTCAAAAAAATAACGGTTGAATTTTAAACTTCTAAATCAGTATTAATTATTACATTTATAAAGAAAATAACTATAATTAAAAAATAAATTACAACACATTTTGTAGTAATTCCTGATTTGTCATTTTAAAGTTTAACAGTCATTTTTTTTTATATTTTCTCCTATTTTATTTACGGCTTACTTAATTTTAGGTGCCTAGAAATATTTTTATGTAAAGCAAGATAAAGTTTTACTTACATCTCGTAAATTATGATTAAAAAATTATTTATAAATTCAATAACATAAGGTACATATAGACCTAGTAATATAGGCTGGGCTCGCAGCCTGCCAAAAATGATAGGCTCGAGTTGGCAAAATGCCAACCTTTCAAGACGAGGGCTACTCTAATCCGCATTGCTTTGAGTCTGCTTGACCAAGGGTTAGCCCATTTTTCTTTCTTTCTTTTTTTAAATTTTTATTTTCATGCAATTCCCAATGTATTATACAATATAGTTGAAGGATTTTGACCCTCGAAATCCACATTGATATTACCTCATTCATATAATTGTATATGTAATAAACACATAAAAGATTTACTTAATTAACTTGGATAAGAAAAATAGTTAAACTAATTATTTAGAAAAAATTTGTGTTAATTTTTCTAAAATATCTTTTCAAATTATAAATTAATCCTCATATTATTTTATTATAACCCACTACGCAAGTTCAAAATTCTAAATCTAATTTTAACATTTCAAACTAAATTCAAGTTATACAAATAATAATAATTTAAAAAAAAAAATTAGACAGGTTGACACACTGGCCCGTATATGTACCGCTAGTCCGCATTACCAGCTAGATATGGTGAAAAAAAGAAAAAGAGAGACCAAGAAATTTTACCCTTATGTTTCTTAATGTATTTCATAGCATGTTTCAACGCATGACTTGACGGGTTCAGGAGATCTAAAGTTTCTAAAAGCAAGCATGTGTATCGCTCAACTCATAGGTCTTTTTCTGGCTTTGGTGCAATTGAACTCATTATGAGTATTTTGGACCTTAATTTTTTTTTTGACCTGGTGGATCTTGAAATATTTACATATCCTTAAATTGGTAGTTTCCAAACGTGTTGGCATCAAGAGGAGTTGGGTCTAACGAAAAGGGTTAGTTCTTCACAACGTAATAAACCAAGGTTTAAATTTTTGTTGAGAGAGATATCCACATTTAGTATCTGACAGTACTTAGAATAAAATTGCTTCTAATAAAAAGATAGTTATGTTTAAAAAAAAAAAGAAGTTTCCAAACCCGTCTCTATATATGTTAATAACCTGTTTATTTCAGAAAGGTTGTCAATTCAAGTACTTTGGTGGGCCTGAGAAAAAATAAATGGGAGACAAGATCACGCATCGATACTATAAATAAAACACGTCAATTATATTCAAGTTACATAATTGGGAGTAATTAATGTTTAGATTTTTATCTTCAAAGGTGTAGCCGCCCACATGTCCTATTGTTAACAGATCCACGATGCATGGCTTGTTGAAGATGTCGGTAGAGTCAAGTGACCTTCTTTCCGAGTTTCCATTTACAGGCATACAATAATCTCTAATTGGATATCTGGACTCAACCAAAAAAATCAATTCAAGCTTCGAGGAAGAAGAGGCAAGTTTAGAGGAAGCTTCGAGGAGTGGCCATGTACATGAATTTAATTAGCGTTTTAAAAATAGTTGATATGGACATTGATTTGCCTTCCCATGCATCTGTCTTCCTTAAAACGGTATGTCTGTCTGAGGAAGAGGTGGAGGAAGAACAAACAGGGAATAATCATGTGCTCTTTTGTTGGTATAGCCTTCTATGGTTGGCGAATGACAAGGAAACCAATTTGGGATTTTTAGATAATATTTTTTGTATAACTCAAAATATTCTCAAATTATTTTGAGCTCCACACTAACTTCTGTTAAGCTGAAAGTGTTAAAATTAAAATTCTTGCTTGTCAAGATTGGAAGTCGTCTTCTTGGTGAGACCGCTTTTCAGTTAATCTTGACCTACTGTTTTAGTTGTTTCAATGTACAGCCCTTGCTGAAAGTTTCCACTTGTTACGGTAGTTTCAAGGAGTGTTGGTTGCACTGTTGGGCACGAAGGTCCTTCCTTGTTCATGTGTACGTGGGCCCACAACGCGTCAAAATTCCATAACGCCATGTCCAACAATAAATGAATTTTATTAGAAGAATTATTCACATTTAATACATAATGTTTTAAATAGTAATTGCCTATTCGGTCAAAAAAAAAAAAAGATCGCCTATGCCTAAAAGTAGTGACAAAACGATGCCGGGTGTTATTAATTTTATTATTATCATATACTTCCTTCGCTTCTTATACGGGCCATCTTTTAAAGGTTGCTTTTGATTATTCTTATAAGGCATCTGATAATTTTTTTTTAAAAAAAAGTATTAAATAACCTTTCCATATATGTTCTTATTTAATAAGAGTGATGCGAGAGAATAGAAACTAATGCATGTACTACCTCTGATCTTAATTATAAGACCCAGTTGACTAATTTGAGGAGATTAAGGAAAGAAGTTAAGTTAGTTATTTGTAATAAATAGTTGTTGTCTTTCCTAAAATATCTTTACTAATCAACTATATTGGCTATGGCTACAATTATTAGAAGGACTATCTTGAAAAAAATGTATAAATATGAGAGACAAAGTAGATTGGGGTCTTATATTTAGGATCAAAATAAAAATCAAATAGAATCTTATATTAAGAACCGAAAGTAGTAGTTTTAAAATATAATATATTTACGTTAATAAAAATTGATTTAGTTCGTAAGAAGTTAGATTATACTCTAACTCATAAGGTTTATGAATTACTTAAGAATGAGTTATATTTAAGACAGAAAGAGTATATATATATATATATATATATATTAATGGCACATTAATAATTAATTAATAATATAATAGTATTAATTAAATATTGAAATTATTGTTTGGTATCAATATTTGTGATTTTTCTTATAAATATGCCCGTGGTGTAAGGCAAGTGAAGTGGATCAGCTCCTTCGCCTGGAAACTCAATCTGGCTTTCTTCTATCTAACCACTCTCTTCTCAATTCTCAGTCCCTGTCAAATGGCTACCACAGCCAACAACGAAGACATAGTTGCAGAGATCGCCACCTATATCCGAGTCTACAGAAATGGCACCGTCGAACGCCCCCGACAAGCCCCCTTTGTACCGCCGTCACTTGACGACCCTCAAACCGGCGTCTCTTCCAAAGACATCGTCATCTCCGACGAACCCCCCATTTCCGCTCGCCTTTACCTTCCTAAATGCACCACCCAATTCCACCACGATGACCACCAAAAACTCCCCATCTTGGTCTATTATCATGGCGGCGGGTTCTTCTTCGAGTCCGCATTCTCTCAGCTCTACCACCGTTACTTAAACCTTTTCGTCTCCCAAGTCAACGTCGTCGTCGTGTCTGTAGAGTACCGCCTTGCTCCAGAACACTATCTTCCTGCAGCTTATGAAGATTGCTGGGCAGCTCTTAAATGGGTCGCAACCTGTTCAACGAAAGACCCCTGTGACGAGCCATGGCTAAACTACGGAGATTTCAGCAGGGTTTTCATAGCAGGTGATAGTGCTGGCGGTAATATTGTCCATAACATCGCCATGCGTGGTGGGGTTGAGGATTTGCCTGGTGGGGTTAGAATTTTAGGTGCTATCTATGTTCACCCTTATTTCTGCGGTTCAAGTCCAATTGGGTCTGAGCCTGTTTCAGGGCGTGACCAGACGGTGCCGGTTTTGGCCTGGAAATTCGCTTACCCTTCTGCTCCAGGTGGATTGGATAACCCCATGGTCAATCCTTTGGCTCCTGGAGCACCCAGCTTGGCTGGACTTGGGTGTTCTAGGATTCTTGTGTGTGTTGCAGGGAAAGATTCGTCGAGGGACAGAGGGGTTTGGTTCTACGAGGGTGTAAAGAAGAGTGGGTGGAAAGGTGAACTGGAATTGTTTGAACAGGAAGGAGAAGACCATGTTTATCATATCTTTCATCCTGAATCTGAGAATGGCAAGAAAATGACCAAACGCATGGCTTCTTTCATCACGAAGGAAGAAACAGAGACGGATTGATGGATCCAACTTCCCGTGAAGTTACAGAAAGATTCTGCAAAATGTTGCGTGTTTTCAGTTCTGTTTGCTCTGTGGTTCTTTTTTTGGACTCAATGTTTGCTCTGTGGTTCGGACAGGGAGAATTTGTCACCTTGCCCATTGTCAGTGAAATAAAATGGAATTAGAGACTATTTTATAGCAAAATCATACTGTTGAATTTTAAAATTGCAAATAGTATTAGTTACCACATTTGTAAAAAAATGGCCATAATCAAAAAAATAAATAAAAACACGTTTTATAGTAATTCTTGATTTGTCATTTTAAAATTTAATAGTCATTTTTTTGATATTTTCCCCTATTTTATTTACGGCTTATTTAATTTTAGGTGCTTAGAAATATTTCTAGAAATATTTTTATGTAAAGCAAGATAAAATTTTACTTACATCTCGTAAATCATGATTAAAAAATTATTTATAAATATAGTGACATAAGGTACATATAGACCTAGTAATACAGTCTGAGCTCGCAGCCTGTCAAAAATGATGGGCTTGGGTTGGCAAAATACCAACCTTTCAAGGTGAGGGTTACTCTAATTCGTACTGCTTTGAGCCCTCACGGCTAAGGGTTAGCCCATTTTTCTTTTTCTTTTTCTTTTTTTTCATGCAATTCCTAATATAGTATACAATATAGTTGAAGGATTTTGACCCTCAAATTCCATATTGATATTGCTTCATTCATGTAATTGTATATGTAATAGACACATAAAAGATTTACTTAATTAACTTGGATAAGAAAAATAGTTAAACTAATTATTTAGAAAAAATTGTATTAGTTTTTCTAAAATATCCTTTTAAATTATAAATTAATCCTCATATTATTTTATTATAACCCACGACCCAAGTTCAAAAATCCAAATCTAATTTTAAGATTTCAAACTAAATTCAAGTTATACAAATAATAATAATTTTTTTAAAAAAATATTTAGACAGGTCGATGAGCTGGCATTTTGGCCCGCACCGTTGTGGGCTGACCCGTATTTATACCGCCAGTCCGCATTATCAGCTCTAGGTACATATGGTGAAAAAAGAAAAAGAGAGACCAAAAAATTTTACCCCTATGTTTTTTAATGTATTTCATAGTATGTTTCAACACATGACTTGACGGTTTTGGAGCGGAGGTTCCGGAGATCTAAAGTTTCTAAAACCAAGTGTGTGCATCGCTCAACTCATAGGTCGTTTTCTTACTTTGGTGCAATTGAACTCATTATGAGTATTTTGGATCTTAAATTTTTGTTTTTGACCTGGTGGATCTTGAAATATTTACATATCCTTAAATTGTTGAAGTTAGCATTTTGTAAGTCAAACATATTTTAATTTAGTTTCCAAACCTATTGGCACCAACAGGAGTTGGGTCTAGCGAAAAATGATTAGTTTCTCACAACGCGACAAACTAAAGTTTAAATTTTTGTTGAGAGAGATACTTACATTTAATATCCAACAGTACTTAGAATAGAATTACTTTTAATAAAAAGATACTTGTGTTTTTTTTTTTAAAAAAAGTTTCTAAACCCGTCGCTATATATGTTAATAACGTGTTTATTTCAGAAAGGCCGTCAATTCAAGTACTTTGGTGCCTGAGAAAAAAATAAATCTTGATATTACAAATAAAACACTTCAATTATATTCAAGTTACATAATTGGGACTAATTAATGTTTAGATTTTTATCTTCAAAGGTGTAGCCGGCCACGTGTCCTATTGTTACCAGATCCACCATGCATGGCTTGTTGAAGATGTCGGCAAGTGACCTTCTTTCCGAGTTTCCATTCACAAGCATACAATAATCCCTTGTTGGAAGAGGCTGATCATCCTCTTTATCTAGCTCTTAATAGAATGGAAAGACTGGAGGATCAAAAACCAATACAATTCCCTTTGGAAAAGTCTATTGTATTAGGAAATTATAGGAAGCCCAATTTGGAAAAAGTCTATACGGTGGATATCTGAACTCAACCAAAAAAATCAATACAAGTTTCGAGGAAGAAGAGGCAAGTTTAGAGGAAGTTCGTGTAGTGGCCATGAACATGAATTTAATTAGGGTTTTAAACATAGTTGATATGGACATTGATTTGCCCTCCCATGCATCTGTCTTCCTTAAAACGATATGTCTGTCTGAGGAAGAGGTGGAGGAAGAACAAACAGGGAAAGTTGCCCTTGAAGCCAGTGCTTTGGTGCGAAGATGAGGAAGGGTTTCACCCCATTGAAGAATATAATCATTACGTGCTCTTTTGTTGGTGTAGCCTTTTATAGTTGGCGAATGACAAGGAAACCAATTTGGGATTTTTAGATAATTTTTTCCGTATAACTCAAAATATTTTTAAATCATTTCGAATTCAAAACTAATTTCTGTTAGATTAAAAGTGTTAAAATTAAAGGGGAAAATTTCAGTGAAGGACTATAAAAGACAATTAATATCAAAGAGCTCCCAAAACTTTCTGAAACCTCACTGCAGGACTAAGGGACCAAATTGAAATTAAAATTTAGAATCAGATTACAATAATACCCCTCTCTTTTTATTTTATTAAAAAATAAATATTTACCGGAGTTACTGATCCCGTCACCGGCACTCATAAAATTAAAGTCCCCTAACAAATATGTTTGTCAAGATTCGAAGTTATCTTCTTGGTGAGACCGCTTTTCAGTTAATCTTGACCTACTGTTTTAGTTGTTTCAATGTACAGCACTTGCTGAAAGTTTCCATTCATTACGGTAGTTTCAAGGAGTGTTGGTTGCACTGTTTTTTCTGACTCTGAATAAAATTGACCTTTTAGTTAACAAAGGTGTTGGTTGCTATTTCTTTCCCTTTTTTAAAAAAATATAATATACTCGTAGGTGTTGGTTGCTATTTCTTTCCTTTTTTAATATAATATAATTAAATGCATGCTCGTAGACCAAAAAAGGATTTTTTTTTTAATTTATCCTTTTCATTTGAAACAATGCCTCTTGCATATCCATGTCCAAAAAAATTTGACAAAAAAAGGAAGTAGTGCGTCCCCACATGGTTATGGAAAAAATAAAAATAATAGCAAACGGGCACGAAGGCCCCTCCGCTTTCACGTGTACGTGGGCCCACAACGCGTCAAAATTCCAAAACGCTGTGTCCAACAATAAATGAATTTTATTAGAAGAATTATTCACATTTAATACATAGCGTTTTAAATAGGATCGCTTATGCCTAAAAGTAGTGACAAAACGATGCCGGGTGTTATTAATTTTATTATTATCATATACTTCCTTCGCTTCTTATACGGGCCATCTTTTAAAGGTTGCTTTTGATTATTCTTATAAGGCATCTGATAATTTTTTTTAAATTAAATAACCTTTTCATATATGTTCTTATTTAATAAGAGTGATGCGAGAGGATAGAAACTAATGCATGTAGTTTTAAAATATAATATATTTATGTTAATAAAAATTGACTTAGTTGGTAAGAAGTCAGATTATACTCTAACTCATAAGGTTTATGAATTGCTTAAGAATGAGTTGTATTTAAGACAGAAAGAGTATATATATATATATATACACACACTAATGGCACATTAATAATTAATTAATAATATAGTAGTATTAATTAAATATTGAAATTATTGTTTGGTATCAATATTTGTGATTTTTCTTATAAATATGCCCGTGGTGTAAGGCAAGTAAAGTGGAGAATTAGCTCCTTTGCCTGGAACCTCAATCTGGCTTTCTTCTATCTAACCACTCTCTTCTCAATTCTCAGTCTCTGTCAAATGGCTACCACGGCCAACAACGAAGACATAGTTGCAGAGATCCCCACCTACATCCGAGTCTACAGAAATGGCACCGTCGAACGCCCCCGACAAGCCCCCTTTGTACCGCCGTCACTTGACGACCCTCAAACCGGCGTCTCTTCCAAAGACATCGTCATCTCCGACGAACCCCCCATTTCCGCTCGCCTTTACCTTCCTAAATCCACCACCCAATTCCACCACGATGACCACCAAAAACTCCCCATCTTGGTCTATTATCATGGCGGCGGGTTCTTCTTCGAGTCCGCATTCTCTCAGCTCTACCACCGTTACTTAAACCTCTTCGTCTCCCAAGTCAACGTCGTCGTCGTGTCTGTAGAGTACCGCCTTGCTCCAGAAAACTATCTTCCTGCAGCTTATGAAGATTGCTGGGCAGCTCTTAAATGGGTCGCGACCTGTTCAACGAGAGACCCCTGTGACGAGCCATGGCTAAACTACGGAGATTTCAGCAGGGTTTTCATAGCAGGTGATAGTGCTGGGGGTAATATTGTCCATAACATCGCCATGCGTGGTGGGGTTGAGGATTTGCCTGGTGGGGTTAGAATTTTAGGTGCTATCTATGTTCACCCTTATTTCTGCGGTTCAAGTCCAATTGGGTCTGAGCCTGTTTCAGGGCGTGACCAGACGGTGCCGGTTTTGGCCTGGAAATTCGCTTACCCTTCTGCTCCAGGTGGATTGGATAACCCCATGGTCAATCCTTTGGCTCCTGGAGCACCCAGCTTGGCTGGACTTGGGTGTTCTAGGATTCTTGTGTGTGTTGCAGGGAAAGATTCGTTGAGGGACAGAGGGGTTTGGTTCTATGAGGGTGTAAAGAAGAGTGGGTGGAAAGGTGAACTGGAATTGTTTGAACAGGAAGGAGAAGACCATGTTTATCATATCTTTGATCCTGAATCTGATCATGGCAAGAAAATGACGAAACGGATGGCTTCTTTTATCATGAAGGAAGAAACAGAGCTGGATTGATGGATTCGACTGCGTGTGAAGTTACAGCGATTTTCTGTAAAATGTGTTCTTATTCTGTTATGCTCTTTGCGGTTTAAACAGGGAAAGATTCATAGTGCGTTCCCTTCCTGCAAATCTGTATTGTCAAGTGTCTAGATTCGTTCTTGTCGCGTGTATTTGGTTTTACTCGTCAGGATCTCTTCACTATCTGCTAGATTTTTCTAATTACTTGTTCGAACCAATATGTTGTTCGGAAAAGTTGTCATCTTGCTCATCAATAAAGTTGCAGTACATCTTGTTTGTATTTTTGTAGAGTTCGAATACAAATCATCAACTTCAATCAGTTTTTCGGACCAAGTTCATACCAGATGGATGCTGAAAGCCTTGGATCATCACAGATTATCAAATTGAATGTTAAATCACCGCACTTGATGAACAATAAGAGAGTGTAAAGAATAATACTACTTTCTGTCCTATTTATAATATACAATAATAGATTTATCAGATGCAGTTTTCTAGCAAGATCAATAATCTCAGGTCAAAATCGCTCCACATGGGTCAATAGAATGTGCACTGTTTTCCAATCATAGAATTTTTTCTTTTTTGGGGGGCCATTTGAGCATGCCCTGTTAACGGCTTCTTTCCTTCCATGAAAAAGTGTCGAGGTATTTGAATGCAATCGAAATTATAATTTTAAAACATTTTTATAATATATGAGATAAATACACAGAAGAATTTATCTTGATTTGGTAAAAAAAATGAAAAATCTAAATTTCCTTTTGGAGATTGAGCGTCTTGTCTTTTTCCCATCAGTCTGCAATTTCCTTGTCATCCTTTTGTCATTTAGCCTTCACTCCCGTGGTCCGTGAACAGGCATATATTTTATATTTTAGCGTGTTTGATCATTTTCTCCATTTTTTGACCAAAAAGGATTTTGGGCCTTTTCTGTTTTCAAAATAATGTTTTATTTTGAAAAAAAATAAAGAAAACGTGTTTGTAAATGTGTCTTGAAAAAAATTGCTCTGAAAAATAAAATAATTGGAGCATATTTGTGATGTTTTGTTACTTTTTTTCAAAACATAAAAATAGAGAATAAGATCAAACAATTTCTTGATTATCCTTTTTTTAAAAAAAATCCTAAGAAAAGTCATATTCCATTGGCTGCATAATTTTAAATGAGAAATTCATATAAAAATACGTTGTTATTTCATAGCCGAATATAGACAAAACTTATTAAATTAGAAAAAACAAACCTGATTTATAATCAGGAAAATCCTAATTAAATCCTGCTGAAATACTTAAATTTAGCTTTCTTTTCTATCGTTTTCCTATTCCATTTGATATTTGCTTCCCTTCTTTATATTTTATTTTATTTTTCCAAATTTCCTCTATGGCGAACCTTGTGTTAGGTGTTTTCTTATATTGGCTTTACAGTCCGAAAATGGAAAAAAGAAACACAAAGAATTGGCTTCCTAATACTGCAATAAGAAATCTCTTCCATTCAGCACTATTTGTTTTACAGGGGAATCTGGGGGAACAAAAAATCAAATTGATATTGACCACAAGTTTGGAATTAGAGGTTAAAACTTAACATTGTACTTCTTTGGGGGGGCCTTAACATTGTACTTGGATGACAAGAAGAGGTGGAAAGGGGTAATAGAAAGAAAATAGAAGAAAACAGTTACATTTTCCTTAGCTTGAATATTTTTTTTTTTAAAAAAAGACAGAATGGAGAGCACTTTGGGTGAAAATGACACGTGGATCACTCAAGGCACATTCTGTGCTGGAGTGCTTATCTTAATCTCTGTCATCTGGATTAGTTTTAGATGGTTTATATTCAATTTAAATAGTTTTATAGTTTAAATATTTTTTATTTTAATAAATATAAAATTTAAAAAATCTTTAACATTTGATGAGCTGTTGACAAGGATGAATATTTAGCTTTTTTAACTAGCTATAAGGACGAAGTTGTCGAACAGATCGATCTTAGTTGTGTCGAGTTAAACTTGAAGAATAAATTGCCAAAAAAATTAATTCTTCCCCTAATTTTAAAAGTAAAACATAAAATTGGATAAGCTAATTATTTTAAAATTTTCAATATTTGAATACAGTTTTAATTATTTTTGGTTCATTTAAAGTTATATGAAATCCTTAATAAAGTTAATGGATTGAAGGGACGTTTAAAAAGCTATTAGACCAAATATTTGCAAATGCTTTTTCTTCCCTTTTTTGCCAAAAAATATTTCAAATACTTTAAAATTCAATAAAATACTTATAAATAGTTTTATAAACATAAAAACAATTTAAAATTTATCTATACGGGAAATATTCATAATCACGAAATCGTACTTATTATATAAATTGATGGAGAAAAATTCAGAATTTTTGAGTTTTTTGAGGAAAGATTAGTTTGTAAGTTCTTATAATTTCACCTGATTTTAATTAGGTCTTGTAATTTTTTTTCCTTTTTATCACTTACATGAAATCACGTTAATCTTACTAAAAATAAGATAAAACTATTAAGATATAATAGCAGAAAAAATTACAGGAACCTAATGAAAAGGACATGCTTGCAACTTTTTTTTTTAATGACAACAAAAGAAACCGTAGGTATTAAGTAATATGGGCCTCAGTGGCCCATGCCACCATCAGCCCGCCATGACACCTTTTGATGATTTGATCATCACAAAACGCGCCTTTCTGGAAAAATAGTTAAAAAATAAATAAATAATCTTTTCTGCTTTTTGGGTTTTCTATCATTTTAGGTTTTCCCTCCACACCCTCTGATTCAGTATTTATGTTGCTCCACTTTCATCATTTGAATTTGATATCGTTTGAACTGTAGTGTTCCGACTCTCAGATCAAGAGGTATCCTCTTCTCACTTCTAGGGTTTCAGTGTATAGTTATTTTTAGATATGCCCTTATTATTGGTTTATCTTTGTTAGAGTTCACTGCGCCTTCTGTAATGGGCTTTGACATAGCTTACAATCCATCTGCTTCTTTTCGTTTCGTTTAAATTGATTTCATTCGAAGTTTCTCTCATTGCGCTATCTCAGATCCGCTGCATTCTGGCAGAAGGTTTTATTTTTAAGCTGTAGTTGAGGACGAATAAAATTATACTTTTTCAGATGGAAGATTAATGGAAATTAGTTATCTATTTTCCAGCCCTGACTTTGTTGATTTTCGGCGAGTGAAAAATCTCGCATTTGATGTTTTGTCTGCATCCCTGCTTTTATAGACCCCTCGCCTTTATTCTTTTTCTCCTAAATTTTCAGGCCACCCTTACATGAAAGTGTTAAGTATTTTTCTATGCGCTTTGTGCTGGGGAATCAGTGTTCTTTTATCAAATTTTTTTGTACTCGACTTTTCTTCTGTAATGCCTGCTCTTGGTCTTAACTTGGTGACGAGCTTTAAAGGGCATCGGATTGGCAAAATAAAGTGAGGGATTATTACAACTGTGGTCCATTTGAAAACGATTATTATTCTACCTTAGATGTGAAAAGGTTGGATTGGAAACTAAAGTGGAGCGGGTAAAAATCGATGTGCTTTTCTTTGCATTTTAATGGAAAAGGGTTTGGGAGGTAGGGGATTTTAGAACGAACGAGATGCCTTTGCCTTTGTTATTATGAAGAGAACTTTAGGTAAGATTTACTTACTTTTGAAGTGCTTCAATGAGGTAACTTATGCTTTTGATGCTTAATGAGTCCATTTATAATAAATAGTCCATTCTACTGGATATCTGAGATGTTACTGGTTCTGGCTTTGTGACGGCTTCTCTGTTCCTGATACTTGATCCGATTCTTCTATGATTGTAATACAGTCTTGTAGTTCCTATGTTCTTGATGTTGTGTTTTATAAACTAGTGTATGAATAGAGATGCTCGATGCTCTGTTATGCAAGGTAAACATCTCAGTTCTAATTGCATTGCTTATTATTCTTCAAAAGCAGTGGAAATATAAAGGACAAGAGAGAGTTATGGGATATGAATTTGAAGCCTGTAAATCCAGATAAAAATGTGCCCGGGGGGGGGGACGGGGAGAAAGTAAAGTCAGATTTTTTTCCCTTTGCTATCTGTGTTTTCCCCTCGTATATGCTTTTCTTGGTGGTAGTCCTAATGAATTGACTGGTTTCCACTGCCTTTTAGGCAAGGTAGCCCCTTTTATCTTCTACATTGTAACAAGTTCAATGAGCTATAAAACCATACAAATCGTCCACTCTTTTGCAGCAGTCATTTGTTCCATCTTTCTTCTTATTTTGTGGTATGAAAATATGTTTTTCATTCCTCTTGTTTTAAGTTTTATAGCTTTGAAGCTGTACTTCGTTTGATTTGATTGGTTACTATGAAAACAGGTTATAACTGAAATGGAATGCAATGAATTTGTATTTTTCAATTGAAGTTTGTTTGGTTGTTTTTACTTCTCCCTGATTTATATTATTTGTTGATCACTTAATTGTCACAGGAAGTGTTTCGTGGATGGCTTGATTTATTGACGATTGAAGAGTTACATATTTAGATTTATTACCATTATTGTCATATATAAAATATATCATCGTGCAGGAACGCCGAAATGATTTTAATCTCTTTGATGATGCCTGATATTGTATCCAGAATGCATCTTAGGATTTTTTTTTTTATTTACACCTTTTCTCAAAATTATTTAACCTTGATGAGCTAAAGTTTTTTCCTCTCTTTCTCTTTACTACGATTTCATATATATGGAAATTATTTGCGTGAACAGTGATTGCAGGCCAATGGATTCTACGGGAGTCAATTCACAGCGCAGAACATTTTCAATCAAACTATGGCCTCCTAGTCAGAACACTAGACAGATGCTTGTGGAGCGGATGACCAACAATCTTACTGCTAAATCTATTTTCACACAAAAATATGGAACTCTGAACAAGGAAGAGGCTGAAGAGAATGCAAAAAAAATTGAGGATATGGCTTTTGCCGTAGCTGACCTACATTATGAGAAGGAGCCAGATGGTGATGGAGGTTCTGCTGTCCAGCTTTATGCCAAAGAATGTAGTAAGCTTATCCTGGATGTTCTTAAAAAAGGACCTGGTAATAAGGATAACAAAGAAGCAATGATTTCTGATAATGTAGATGCACCTAGTGAATCTGTGAATGGAGATGCACCTGGTGAATCTGTGAGTGTAGATGCACCTCGTGAATCTGTGACTGGAGATGCACCGGGTGAATCTGTGAATGTGGATGCACCTTGTGACTCTGTGGATGTAGTTGCACCAAGTGAATCTGTGGATGTAGTTGCATCAAGTGAATCTGTGTTTGATATATCTAAAGGAATTCGTGCCTTTATTGAAGACGAGGAGGCTCAGGAACTCTTAAAGCCCTTGAAGGAACCAGGAAATTCTTTCAGTAAAATATGTTTTAGCAACAGAAGTTTTGGGTTAGGAGCTGCAAAAGTTGTTGAGCCTATTCTCGTTTCTGTGAAGGACCAGTTGAAAGAAGTAGATCTATCAGATTTTATTGCTGGAAGATCTGAGGAAGAAGCTCTTGAAGTCATGAAAATATTTTCAGCTGCTCTGGAGGGTAGTTTGTTGAATTATTTAAACCTCTCTGAGAATGCCTTGGGTGAGAAAGGTGTCAGGGCTTTTGGAGCACTTCTGAAATCACAAACCTGCCTTGAGGAACTTTATTTGATAAATGATGGCATTTCAGAGGATGCTGCTCGAGCAGTTAATGAATTGATTCCCTCCACAGAGAAGCTTAGGGTTCTTCATTTTCACAACAATATGACTGGAGATGAAGGAGCATTGGCTATAGCTGAGATCGTAAAGCGTTCTCCTTCATTGCAGAACTTTCGTTGCTCCTCTACAAGGATAGGCTGTGAAGGTGGAGTTGCCTTGTGCAATTCTCTAGGTAGTTGTGCCCATCTGAGGAAGCTTGATTTGCGAGACAACATGTTTGGTGTAGACGGCGGCATTTCTCTGAGTAAAGCTCTTACCAATCATGCTGAATTGAGAGAGGTGTACCTGAGCTACCTAAACTTGGAAGATGAGGGTGCAATTGCCATAGTTAATGCTCTTAAGGACTCAGCCCCACACCTTGAAGTTCTGGAGATGAATGGAAATGACATAACAGTCAAAGCTGCTCCTGCAATAGTGGCGTGCGTAGAGGCAAAGCAGTTCCTTGCCAACTTGATCCTGGCTGAGAATGAACTGAAAGACGAAGGTGCCATCCAGTTAAGCAAGGCAATAGAATGTCATGTCCACTTGAAGGAAATTGATCTTAGCTCCAATAAAATAAGAAGGGCAGGTGCTCGTCAATTGGCTCAGATTGTGATGCAGAAGACTGATTTTAAGTTGCTGAACATTAACGGAAATGAAATTTCTGAGGAAGGTATTGATGAGGTGAAGGATTTGTTCAAGAAATGTCCTGAGAAGCTTGGTCCTTTGGATGATAATGAACCTGAAGGAATTGATGACGACGATGACGAAGAAGAATGTGACGAAGAAGACAATGAGAATGAACTGGAACCAAAAATGAAGAACCTTGAAGTTAATTAAGAGCCGAGTACTGATCTAGTTGATTCAAGTGGTCCAGCATTAGGTTCTGCTATCCATGTAACTTAGAGGGTACTATTGCATTGTACCATTTTGTCCCGACTGTAGTTAGTAGAACTCTTAGGATGCAATTATTGAGATAGCGATTAGTGATTTGATGTTAGGAGGTGTTTGTAGTTTAGGCGTGGTCGTTCTAATGGCCATCTGTCTGCTTTCTTTTTCTCTTGATGTGGTAGTATTTGCAGCTGGAACTACTTTAAGTTATTAGTGTAATAACTTATTATAATCAATTCTGTTTGATCAATTTGCTGTTGTCTATGCTTTTGCTTTTGGAAGTTATTTTCTATTAGAAATGGGATAGTAACGACAGAACGGAACCTGTTTGTCTGTTTAACATGTCAGCGGGTTTGACTATCGCAGGGATTTGGAGTTTGATTCAAGGATGAAATGAGACTCGGGAGTGGATGTGGAGGATCAGGCATTCCACTGGCTATTCCATCCATCCATTGTTTAGGTGTGTTGGGGACATACATCTGTAAAGGAAAAAACTCAGATCCTTATATTAAGCGTCTGGTGTCAGTCAGGCTGAGATGTCCGATATTTTTATATACTACCTCTGATCCTAAATATAAAAACTAGCTGATTAATTTGAATAGATTAAGAAAATAAGTTAAGTTAGTTATTTGTAATAAATAGGTATTGTCTTTTCTAAAATATTCTTACTAATCAAGTTTATCAGTTAAAATTATCATTACTAGAAGAACTATCTTGGAAAAAAATGACTAAATATAAAAAACAAAATAGATTGGAGTCTTATATTTAGGACTAAAAAAAAAGTCAAACAAGGTCTTATATTAAAGACCGGATGTAGTATTATTTATCTCACAATAATTTTTTTGTTAATATTAATTTTCAAAATTATGGGTCTAATTTCACTATTAGAGGACTTTGTTCATTTATCTCAATGGGTAAAACTTAGTAAGACATGACGCAAAGCAAGATGTTATGATATAAGATGTCTTTAACAAACTAGTTTGAACTTTGATAGAGCATGTTATTCCATCATCCATATTAGCATATAGGAAAATATTCAAGTCTTTTTCATTTTCAAAATAAGAAAATGAGGTGAAAGGAAAAATATATATTAATTTGAATTGTATAATTTTTTTTTAATCAAATCCAAATAAGTGTATCATAAGTGAATCCATCCATTAGTTATTCCATGACAAACTTTACTACTACCTCCGGTCTTTAATATAAGATCCTGTTTGACTTTTATTTTAGTATAAAACCTCAATTCACTTTGTCTCTCATATTTATACATTTTTTTCTAAAATAACCCTTCTAACAATAATAGTTCTAATTAATACATTTGATTGGTAAGGATATTTTAGAAAAAACAACACCTATTTAGGACAAATAGTTAACTCAACTTACTTTCTTAATCTCAAATTAGTCAACTAACGACCGAAAGTAGTATTAATTAATGAGTTTAAAATATGCAATTAAAGTACTATATTAGAGTAATTTTAAAATAATGTAAACGAAAATAATTAGGGATCAGATTGGTGAAGAGGAGAGTGCCCATTTGTCGTAACACAGGCATTGGGGCGGACACCCAACTCGCAGAATATCAGCGAGGTCCAAACCACTCATCACATCCCATTTACTGCCTGAAGGATCATGCCATTCACATTTTTCTGCCGCTTATTTAATGCCCCCCAACCCCAACCTCTGCTTCCCTTCTTTTCGATGTGGGCTCCCTAAACTCACTCTACTCCTACCCTTCCACCCCCTCCCCCTATAACAATTTCAGAAAAAAAGTTGGGCTTACTTATGATTAAAGAGATACAGGGAAAATTCTATTTAGGAGATCACTACATGTTACAAGCTGAGGCCACGACGCCTTCCAGAACCGAATCTTCTCCTTCAGTAAGCGTGTCTAACCTTTTTGCTCACTGAATCCACTAACGAGGGGTAACTTACTCTACTACTACTATTATACAATACTGCCTCTCATCTTTCATTTTTCCTTGCTCATCATACGCATGAAGAGTTGACCTTGTAACCTTTTGAAACTTTTCATATTTAATACTACCGGTCTTATTTATAAGATATCATTTATATCTTATAATTACAACCGGAGATAGTATAAGAATTATTTAATTAATTTGGGTAGATTAGTAGAGTTTAATAGATAAGTTAGTTGTAACAAATGTGATATAATATCCTTAAAATGGCTTTGTGTGACATATATTACATATCACTTTATAAGCTAACTAAATTAGTTTGAAGAAAAATAATAAATACAAAAAATAAGATAAATTAAAATATTATATTTAGAAGGAAATCTAACTTACTTATTAGTTCCTATGTTAGCTACAGGAAGAATCATTCATAAGATATCCATTATTATCTGCAGATCATGTTATCACTTTTTGATCCCGTTTCGGCCTTACAGGTTCCTAGTCAACAAGAAATCGAGGATCGAATTGAGTGAAAGATGACCCAAAAAAAAAAAAAAACACCATGCCTATCTTGATTCCATTCAGAAGCCTTAGTAGATGGCTTCCTATGTTTGACCTATTCCAGTCTTGGTAAGTAACATCTTTTACTTCTTGGTGCTTCTGGGGAAAACAAAATCCCCCCCCCCCCCAAAAAAAAAGGCCTCCCCAGTTATTCTTCGCTCCAGATTATACCTCATTTTCGCTCATTTTTCTCTATTTCGAAGTTTTAAGACATCCCAAGCCGGTTTACTATAATGGACAACTCTTACTATCCATGTTTCAAGTTTTACAATTTCTCATTTAGAATTTGAAACAATCAGTTTTTATTGAAAAACTTAATATTCCCCTGTTCTTAAATATATAACTCATTTTACTGTATAAATTACACTACTGAATAAGTCTTACATTTATGACCGAACGAATAATAAATAGCTATGATCGATCGCCTCAGTCGTGTTATTTTGTTGTTTATTACTCCCTCTAGTCCTATACATAATAAACAAATAATTAACTTTAGTTAATAGCGTTTTTCATAAGTATATTACGCTGTAATTTTCTTTTCAAAAATACCCCCAATCAATTTGAGAACTTTTACCAAATACTCGATGACTCATGAAGCCAATTTATTTTTAATGAAAGGTATGAAAGGAACATTTTAGCAAATGAGATCGACAGGAATAGTAAGTTCAGTACAAAAAAAGACAAGAATAATTAGTCCCCTACATTTGGGAAGTAAAGAGAACTTCGTAAATTCTAAGACTGGAGCGTGTATTTAATCCCATAGCTTGGAGATGAGAGGCAACAGAAATTGAAAAAAGGAGGGGAAAGATCCAGGACATGAGGGGAAAATATATATATATATATATATATCATCAATGTTGTAACATGAAAATCCCTAATACAAACTAGGACTCAGATTTACAAGAGTATCTAGCGAAATTATCAAAATCTAAAAAAATTACAGAGGTATTATCCTTTGTTCTGAGTGTTCTAGCCTCACCCAACAAGAAATTAGCAACCTTTTCTGCAGAATTCTCTGCAAGTGAGGAGTCTCTTTCTCTCACCTGTGCACTCAAATAAGGAAATAGTCAGAACGAACTGGCAGGGAGTAGAATACAATAAACAATGTCTTGAAACAAAAGAAAAGTTTGTATAAAACCTGAAGCACTAGCTGAATTGCCTTCTTCATGCTGATGACATCCCACAAACCATCACTGTAAATTTTGAAAGAGATTCATTCGAAAAGGTCAAATCAAGGCAATGATGGTTTGCACAAAGCAAACACCTAAAACAAAGAGTAAATGACATATTGGTACCAAAAATTCAATTTAAGAACAGTTAGGTCTAATACCAGTTTCTGGAAAATAAGTTGCAAATATCAATTCAAATAATCATAAATATGAGTCTCGTGTAAATCAATGGAAGTGACTTATGAAAATATACCTAATTGGCAATTGAAACTCTCACATTTGCAAATGTCTAAATCTACATTTGCAACTTATCTCGCATCAAAACTTTTTGGGACCTTATTAAATTGATCCTTTTGGAGACCTAAATGTCATTCCCCTTAAAATAATTGCAAGTAAATTTTATTTGTTTGCAAAAATACAGCCCACTAATCTGATCAACTACTTCTAAAACATTGGTGAAACATAGAGCATATGGATATTCGTAAGTACCATAAAAATTAATAAAAGCGAAAATAGAAGATAAATCACCTAGCTAGAATGGCAAAAGCCCGGCTAGTTTGATCGATATGCACTGCTTGACTTATATAAGGCTCTGAACTAAACCGGGAATCCTGTTGCTTGAGAAATTTGTCCCCAAGCATCCTTGCAAGATTTATACCTGCAATTATTCAAAGCCGAGTCATCCACAATCAGTCTGAGCAGCAGTGCAGTCAATTTTATAACTCAGGAAAAATTGTTTTCTTTTTACCGTATAGACGTGTTTCCCCCTCTTTCAGTGGCTCACCACTCTCTTCAATTCGGAGTCTTTCAGAATAATTTGCTATCTTATGATCCTTTGTCATATTGATCTGTTTCCCATTTACACTACCAAAGACAATAAATTGTTCCGTAAGAACATCATGGTCACAAGAGTTCCAGCCAACCTACCATGTTAAAGTTCCAAAACTAAAGCAAAAAGCACTCCAGGAAGAGTAATACATGTATGAGTGACTACATCTACAACAATAGGCTGCAAATCTCGTCTCCAGACAAAATAATGGACAGCCACAATTGGCACAAAAATAATTAGCCATCTGCATTTCAGGTGGATATTCAAACTTTTTAAAAGAAGCAGCAAAATCAAAGATACACAGTAAAATAAAAAAGGATAAAGTTCTTTAAAGACATTGTTGCTCAACGTGACTCTATGAAAAATAATCTACAGCAATGAATAGAGCCAATTAATTTTATAAATATACATATAACAGATAATGCAATAAGGTAAGAAAATATTATTTATTGACACCGCAGATTGACAAGACATGCGGAATACAATGAATAGTAAAAAGATTTTGTATTATATATACATTATTACAACACGAGCTCTAGTCTCAATTTTTTTTCCTGACACAAATTATAAAATCATTAACACTGAAAGGGTTTTGTGAAGCCAAAACTATTATCCATTAACATAATTCATACATTCTAATGCGCTATTTTTTTTTTTTAGTCTAATAGCCTAGTTGTCATTTAGTCCACCTCTGACCCATTCAAAATTCATCTTTTGTCCTGAGCATTGTTTAGTTCAATAATTAGAAAAACATACTTCATAACACAGGAAGAGTCTCCAACATTAGCACATTGTGCATAGAAATTTCCATCACCATCAGCCCACACCAGAAGCAATGTTGCTGTACATCCCTGCAAAGTGTTTTTCAATAAAATATAGAGAAGTGAACCACAAACTTCGAATTACAGGAGTTTTAAAGATGAAATAATTTAGGAGTTGCTTGTTAGAAGACAAATTTATGTAAACAAAAGGGGGATGCTCATGGATAGGGTATGGGTAGCTGGCATCAAATTTACAGTGGTCTCCATCCCTGGACTCAAAACCTAGCCCGGTAAAAACCTTAATCCCCATGCTCTTCCCCATGGAATCCTTGAATGGATGGACCTGGACCTATTTACCTAGAGAAATTTCAAAATGAGCAATTTTTTCTCAAGTTGAATCTCATCCATATGACACTTATTTATACAAAATTACTAAATAATAAAAAGCCTCAATCATTCTCTCTCTCCCACTCTGCCTCTGACATCCCAGACCCAAACCGAAATGAGCAGAAATGGTGAGCAAAGAACAAAGATGCAGCCTGCAGAAGGAAAAAGCCTTAACCATTAATATTTTCAAGCACACAATCATCATAACTTGAAATTGTCTAATAAGCCAACCGACCCCCTTTGGTCTGGTCCTTAATCCATTTTCCTATCCCCAAACTTGAACCTGAATGTGTAGTTTGATGGTTACTCATGAGAATTTTGTTCATCCCTCACATAAGGTTGAGAAAAATTAATATTCACAACTTTTATTTACTTGAAAAATTAAATTATTAGTGATAGTGACTTAAATATGAAGAAATCAACTTCACCTGGTAGGTTTTATGTTCCCTAACCAACCTGAAGTTGACAAATGATTTGCTTTCATATAGTCAAATTTTGTCATTATCCAAGTACAAAAAAATGCAAGTTACTTGGTAGCCACATATAAACTTTTAAGTTTCAATGTGTCAATATTTGCCACAGTGCAATTAACTATTCAATATTTTGCAGAAACAGGAAAGGGAAAAAATGTAGCATTTCTCAAAAAAATTGAAGAAAGACAATTCTCTTTTATGTTTGTTAAGAAAGTTCCAGGCTCTATTGGACTGGATCTCTGTCATTATACTTCAAACAACTTTGATTTGTAGGTTCATGTGTTAGGGACACGCTAAACAAGGAAATAACATAGAAAATGGGGGGCAGACAGAGAAAAAGAATTTTGAGCATGACTTCAACAAATTTACAAGAGAACTTATTTGATTCCATTTTAAAAGGAGTAAACCCAAAAAAATGTGACAGACTTTTTTAACCTATGCAGTTAAGAGCCTTCACTGAACCATATGAATCCATATCAAAAGGCCCAAGCTACACAGAATTTCTTTGGAGGAGTCTAATAGTAATACATTTTTTTCCTATGCAAGTATGATACCCAATACCTTTCTCAGAAAGAGTTATTGATACTAGTTTAGCATGGCTCCCAAAATTCTTAATAAATGCGCTCATGTCATAATCAGTTAATTGTCCCGCCAAAAGATAGCATCATGAAGCTCAAATAGCTACAAGGATTTTGATAATCTGTCCTTCAAAAAGAGCTTTGGATCCTCTAGCCCACGTCAAAAGAAAAACAATTGAAAGCTTCAACTTCCCCCTTTTGAATATTATTACAAGGGCATTCAAAGTATTGAGCAAAGAGTCCAAGAACAATGAATAAATATAGGGGAAGGTACAGGCAACTTTATGATGGGAAAATGCCTCATGAGCTATACACTTGCGCTAATAAATATTATCTCAATGATATCTTATTTGTAACTCCATCAAAAGAGAGATAAAGAAAATGCTCACAGTTGTGGACAAATCCCTGCCACCCTTATTTAAGAAGGTGACTATATGCTAAATAGGTAAAACAGAACACGCTATCATTAAAAACTTATGCAAGAAATATTAAACTCTAAAAGCGACAATGTCAACTGTCATTTATCATGTCAAGTTCTCGAAGATGCAGACAACAAAAAACATCTAAATGGAAGAAAGACTAAAGAGTACCTCGTAATGGTGATTCATGTTTGCTTCTGTTTGAGAAAATGCCTCTTTAAGAACATCAGATGCATCATGCAGTGATAAAACCCTCTCTCTTTTTAATGAATCTGATAATATGCTAGCAACTATCTCAGGGAAAAGTCTGAAAAAAATAGCAGAAAAATGAGTGAAGTTCCTAAGAGTAAGAACCACAGCAAGTGAGTTGGTAAAATATTCGAGATCATGTATAAGAGAAGGCTGCTGACATTTTGGTCCCTGAAGATCACTGTTGAGAGATGCCGTTCCTCCTATAAGTCTAAATTTTCTTCCACAAACAGCAACTACTAGTATTTTAAAGCTCCCACAACAATAGATTCATAATAATTCGTTTTCTTATGAAAATAGAATCCCAAGACTGGAGCACACGAGCAAAACAGCACATATTTTATCACATCCACAAGAAGGGACTTAAAATTACTCCACAACAGATGCGTGAACAGCTTTCTTTAGTGTTTGAACTGTTATATTTTGCCATTACAATCTACATAGGTTGACATGGTCTAAACCAACTCTTTCACTGAGTGCATAGAGAAAAGTATCAGGTACAACAGAAGTCTTGCCTTTGCGTGATTAGTGTAGGATAGACCACAGGGTATCGCCCAAAAAGTTACTAGGGATACCACATATACAAATGACAATATATATAACGACATGGCAGTGTACGCAAGTTAATATAGTCAGTTTCAATCTGAAAGGAAAATAGACAATATGACTCATAAGATCAATGAGTGTATAAAAAACACTGAAACGCTCCTTATGTTCCCTCGGGGGTGGATAAGGTGGGAACACAAGTTCTAGCCAGCTTGTTTTTGTAATACTCTTTTGAGTTAATCGAATCCAGTTTTATTTAAAAAAAAAAAAAAAAACAAAAAAAGCAATGAAACAACATGATTTGTGTGTATGAATGATTCATGTCATGGAAACATACATGACCATAATTGAAACAAATGACATGTTATAGGACAAACAGCGGGAGAAGGTTCAAGATAGTTGAAATGAACCATAATTAAATCGTATAGCTTCACATCTAAGGAATAACATCCAAAAACACATGATTATGATGATTATTGTAACTTCAATAAAAAGATGGCTGGCAATGGCACTTCAGTGAATTGTAAGTTTCATAAAATCATAACGAATTAAAGATGACAGAACTAAATCAGAAAACACTAACTTGCTAGCAGATTTAGCAGCCCCGTCTCCACCATGCCCATCACAGATGCCAAATAGTCCAAACTGCATGTTAGACATACAGGTGAGCTAGCTTCACAAAGAAAGTGCAAAAGGAAACAAAAGAATGGTCCTTGGTTGAATGGGAGCTATGTAAGTCCAGAACCTGATCCAGCCCAGGAAGAGGCCATTGATAGTAGCAAACATCTTCCATAGGTAGCTTTTTCCCTCCTCGACGTAAAGCCATGGGATCTGATGCCATACCTACTCCAAACGGAATTTGATGCCTACTTTGAGAAGCAATACGGACCTGACAAATATAACATCGCATAGTTTAAACCAGGATGCTAGTATAGAATTAAAAGAAGAAACACTTTCTTTAAAGAGGAAAAAGAAAACTGAATTCATGATATGATAACATGAAATACCAAACACTACAGGATAATTCCTAGAAGCACCATGGGTTCAAAATAGAAAAGAAAACAACCAGAACACTTAAAATTTAATTCGAAGAGATATTTTGCTAATATCATGTAGGGAACAGTTTTTCCTCCATGCTAACGTAGTTTTCATTTTCTTTCTCCCAATACAAGTTATAATAATAACCTTTTTTATATACCAGTAACACTGTCAACCTAGATCAACCCAACATCATGCAGACATGGACAAGCTTTCCATCTACAATAAACACAAAGGAACCACCTTGTCAACTGAGGCACAAAGGCTCGTTACTTACAATGACTTTCGATGTTGTTCCAAGAGTTATAACATCTCCATTGGCAAGCTCAAATGGCTCACCCCAAAGCCTGTTGCCAGTGTCTGGATGGTTGATTGACCGAGAATTCAAAAGTGTTCCATTCAGGCTACCCATATCTACCAACTCCCATTTCAATTTCTGAAATTAATACCAATTCTATAATAATTGCTGCATAACATATGGCTTTTAAAATCCAGATCCAAGTCCATCAGAAAAGAAAGGTTTACATCTAAATTCCAATTTATTAGAGCATGCTTTCCTGACACTTCTGAGTCCTTTATTAATAAATCACTTGGAGAAACTCTTCCAATTGTCAGAGGTAGATGAGAAGGTTTTGTCGATTGTACAGAACAACGAACTCCACAAGAAGGACCACTGATAATCTCCAGAGTGAGGCAACTTCCTGCAATTCTAACAGAAAGATATGATGACGTACTCACTTATTAATTCCTTCATAACAAAGATTTAAGAAATTACTTTGATCTAAGATATCTCTTTGCACGGTGTCTTCCAATCTATTTTCTTCAAAATTCACTCTAGTATGCCTTTGAATTTCAGCTAACTGGTCTGGGGGAAGCCTGAGTGTTTGGCCAAATGCAACTTCTTCTGAAGCATCAGAAGTTACTTCCAAAACCGAACTATCAACTGAAACGGTTAAAGAACAGTAGTATGACTACACAAACCATTATAGTAGATAAAATCAAGGTAAAAGGAAGCAGGGGGCTGAAAATTGGTAGTAGTTCATGAAATACCTTGAGGCACATTAGGAGAAGAAGCAGGAAACCTCTGCTTAGAAACAAGTCCAGGGGGTCGTGGTGAGCGAAAAGGACCCTCATTGAAAAAGCACGCACCCTCAAGATCATAGTCTCGGGGCAATTCATTGCTCTGATTACGTAAAGCATTTGCATCATCTATGACTAGGGGCCTCTCTATGTCACCATCCTACACCAGTATAATTAACTAAGAGTTAGTTGAAGGCATAAGCTAAATTGATCAAATAAAAAATTATGACAAATACATAAGGTATATGAAATAATTCATAAAGAAAAATGAAGACAAGAAGTTAATTTAACAGAGTAGGCATATCATGTCAAGTCCTTGCAATGCAATCTTGACAGGAAAAACACAACCCTTGAAAAACTTCAGCAAGTAAAGGACATGAATATTCTTATGACTGCATCAGGCCTTCAACAGGAAAGTGACCAAGTCATTTTACTATGACTATGAACAAGTAATATCACATGTTTCTTTCGGACTCCATTCTCTCTTGCAGGCTTGCCGCACTAATCCATTCGTAATAGACCAAATTTAAATTCTACAGGCAATACCAAGTCATCTGGAACACTTGACACAATTACATAAATGAAGATTTACAGCCATTGGAGAGAAACAAATGGACCCTGAATTTTGGTGCCAAGCTATAAAAGGTCTATAAAGCTCCAAGCCAAAGAAAAAAAGTTCAAATGAATCAAACCCAAATTCCCGGAATGTTTCAGCTTTACAAGGTGAATGAAAAAAGATACAAAACAAGAGAGAATGCAACCCCAGATCAACGTTGAGTCAAGCCATATTTGGAACCCACAATTTCACACCGATCACTTCAAAGGTCTATCATGCAGCTTGATGCACTCGTACGTAACTGAAAAAGAATACGCAAATAATAAATCTTTAAGATTTCTCTCGACGAACTCACAGAACCAGCTCAAATCAACCTTCCTTCGGACGGGGGATAAAATAAAGCCTAAGAACACGTCGACGTCGACCGGTATAGAATGTAACAGAACCTCCGAATGCTGATTTGGATCACCCAGAAATTCCCCAAAACCAAAGAGAGCATTACACAAAGAGTATCATTGTCATTCCACAGATATCTTCGACGCCCAGTAATTTCGAGGAACGGGAAAAAAAAATGATGCGCATATTGAACCAAAAAAAAGGGGGCTGTACCTTGATGGATAAGCGGGGTCGCGAAGATAAAAAGAAGCGCCATGGTTTGCAGACAAAAATGACGATGACGATGATCAGAAGAAGCATAAGGAGAAGAAAGAGAATGACAATGCTGTCTACCATCGCCATCATCTTCGTTCTCTCTCTTCTCGTCAGAAGAGAGTGGAGATTGGATTCGGGCTTGCGAAAAGCTCGCCTTGAAATGGTCGAGCTCGGTTTATTTTTTTGTCGTTACTCACCCATATTAACTTCAATTTGTTTTATTATTACATTTCTGCAAGAAAATTTTCTAATTTTTTAATAATTTCTCAAAATTTCTCTTCTTATACTAAAAGAAACTTTAATAATCATCATTATTATAAATTATTAAGCAGGATTTCTTTTCAATTTTTTTTTTCATCGAAGAAATATAATTCATGACTTTAAATATGGTAAATTTAAAAACAAAAAAATCATCATCAGAACAAATTTAATAACTTAATTATCTATTCTTAATCTGAGTTGGGAATAATTTTTTTCAGAGGCTTTTTCTGCATTGTCATTGTCATTCGTTATTTTTTAATTTTTTTTAATACTTATCCTATTCTAAATATAAAACTTATTTTGTAATATAATTTATATTATAAAATAGGCTTAATGTATTGAAAGAGTATAATAGAGTATTGCTCAGAAGAGACCAAATGAATACCGGTATTATTATTATTTACAACTATTGTTACAATTTTAAATAATGTTAAACTTATTAAATAATTTTTTTTCGGTTCAATAAAAATCAAGTTTTTAAAAAGGACACAGTAAGAATTGAATTAAGCATATTATCTCCCCACGTTTGCATCTGAAAAGACACTTCACTTGGGGAGAAAAAATCTTGAACTATATAGTTGTACGGAGATTTCAAATCAATGCGGGGGTTTTTAATTTGATCTTCGAGAAAAAAAAATTTATTCTATTCTATTCTCATACAAATTGAATAAGTATTTTTTTTATGATAAAGTTACAGAATCTATCTCTCTCTCTCTCTCTTTTTTTTGCCAACAGGAAATATCTGATATTTACATGTTATACATAAATATTATCATATTGAATTGAAGGTAATTTTTGTACCAAAATTGTTAATTTATAAAATTAGAAAATGAAACATGATTTAAAGTTTGAGAATAATATAAATGCAAGAGAAGGGAGGGATATTCTAATGAACCTTTCTTACAACACTGTTATGCCAAGTCCCAAGTTAATTAATTTATTATCTGTTGACATTGACATTGGGGTCCGTCAGAAACACTCAGAAACCCATAATTCAACTATTTTATTTAAGTTTTTTTCACTTATTTTTTTTAAATAAATTCCCCTTAATATTTTTTTTAGCTTCTTTTTTCGGGATCCCGTGCATCAGTATGGTTCTTCTGCGGATCTCTCTTTGTGGACTGTTTGGTATGGATGGGCTTTGGGCTTCAGCGATGGATCAAATCCTGGGGCTCAAAGTATTAATGCATGTAGGAGCAGCAGCAGCAGCAACAACAATAAGAAGAAGAACAATAATAATAATTTTTCTCTGGGGAAACTTAGAGATAATTTTGGTTACTATCTTGTTTTCTTAAAATAGCATATACTATTCTGAACCATATGGAATAAAACTTTGTTTAGACCCCTTGCAAAATAGATTTTTTTAACACGAACTGTATGGAATTGATTCTTTAATTTGGCCATTGAAAAATAAAATAATCTTTAATTTGAGATTTCACATGCAGATTTATATATTTCTTTATTTATTCACTTATAAAAAACATTTTCATTAAAATACATTTTATTTTACCAATTTTATAATAATTTTATCTGTATTAGATGGATGGAATAATGTTAATAACATTTATATTTGTGAGAATAAATGTATAAAATAGAAAACGTAATTCTATAAATAATACAGACTAAAATTTTAAAAAAATAATACTAAGAAAAATTAAATTAAAAAATTCCATGGATAATTTAAAAAATTATTTTAACAGGGAAAACAAAAATAGAAAAATAACCCATTTTAAATTTGATTTTTGGAGATATGGTGGTTTGGAAAGTGATAGTTCTCAAATAGAAAAGGACAGGTTATAGTAACAATGATGATGGTGACGACTTTGTTTTTAGACCAAATAATAATATCTCAAGTGGAAAGGCTTGAAGATGATTTTATTGGTAAATGTATGGTGATTGTTGGTGAAGAAAGGGTGGTTGGATATATAATGTTGCTTCCTAAATAAGATGATGAAGGTGGTTGAGCATAATAATGCCCATAATTCCTTGTTTAGTCAAATTGCGGTGAGTAAATTTTCTTTGTTGAAAGCATTATACGTTGAAGTTGATAGGTTTGGACGTATTAATTAGCATACAAATTTACTGAAATATAATTGAGTCTACATATATTTGTATAAAGGATTACCCCCAATTCTAAATATAAGCGCTTGTTGAAGATTCAATTTGGTGTTGAATATAATATTTTAATCTATTTTATCTTCCTTATTTATTTATTTATTTTTTCTAAAATAATCTTTGTGGTAACTGCACATATTAAATTAAAGGGTTTTCATTCTAATGCATATGATTAACAAGGATGTTTTAGAAAAAATAATGCTCATTTATTACAAAATAGCTAACTTAACTAGTTTTCTTAATATTTACAAATTAGTTATATAGTTCTTATATTAAGGACCGGAAGTAGTATAATTGATGATTTGCTAATATAATATGTGCATAGGAGTAAGATAGAGATAAAATTAATTTGTTGAGATAAAATTAATTTGTTAATGTGTTAAGTCTCATGTACATATGATGTGTTATATATTCTCCTACTGAAGAAGACATGTTCGAAGTAGTGCCATGAATTAAATGTTAGTACCTTTTTTTTAACAAAATTTCAAACATTAGTTTGTTATGTTGCGAGAGGGAACCAGTTTCAATCCTTATTGCTTTTATAAGCACCCTAAACTCATATGATTTAGATTGTCTATCTCTAATTTGAACAGTCCATATTTAAAATCGTTAATTAATTATTTTTAAATAGAAAAACTTTTTTTTTGTTGAAAAAGTGATAGTTAAGATATTATCTTTATTTTAGATTCTATACGTATTAAAATAATTATTTTAAGAAAATAAAAAAAATCAAATCTGGACAATCCAAATGAGATATGGATGGTCCGGATTTGATGAGTTTAGGGTACTTATCAAAACGATGAGCACTGAAACTGATTCCTTTGTGAGGGGATACTAGTCATTTCTGCTAAATTTATGACTGCTAGTGATGTGTTATTTCTTTTGAATTAGTGTGGAGACTAACTATTAATTTTCTCGTTAAGTTACCAACCATCAGACATTAATATGGAGTAATCAGTTAAGTGAGCAATTGTGTAAAAGGATACAAATAATCGATCAGCATGCGAATATGTATCCCTAAGAGTAACATGCACATCAAAGCTTATGGAAGCCTTTAAAAGCAGTTTTTCAATCTCGACTTAAAAAATATGTATGTGAGAGAAATTTTATCTTGATTTACATAAAAATACTTGTAAGCATTTAACCAAAGTTATTCTTAACAAGACTTTAATACGTGGCTCTCGTTTTGAATTCCACGCGGTATTAATTTTAAATTTATCCCATGATTATCGCTGTAAGCCCACTTTTAGTTATTCAAATCCTGGAGTTGACTTAGATAAAAATAAAATAAAATAAAATAAAATAATGGTGATCATTTTTCGACTCAATAAAAATTTATGCTTTTATATTTGTTAATGAAATGAGATACCGATAAATTAAAAACTTCAAAAGATTTTATAATGAGTAGCTATTATTGATGAAGGATGTATTCATGCAGTTTTACTTTATTAAAGGGGGAAAAAAACAGAGAACGCATGAAAACGAATACTTCTTCATATTGACATCAACAATCAACAAGAATAATAATAAGGGAATCTTGCAAATATGCACGCATCATGACATATTATCATTATATGCTTGATTATATTAATTTTCTTTATTTGTTCTAGATTTTTTTAATTAGTTTCAAGGTATATATAAACGATGGAATAAATTAATTGTTGGCACAAATACATATAAATCAATTACCTTCTGTTAAACTTTAGCGCGGGCTTGATTTTTTTATTAGTTTTGATTAATAAATTATTCTAAAAATCATTTTATTCCGAAAATTACATAAAATTTCCTATATTTTAGTTTCTTTCTGTGATTTTTTTTTTAATACGATGATATTTATACGTAAGGTAGCTCTTTCAACTTAGTAGGTTTCCTTCCCATTTAGGAGATTCAACCTCTATCTTTAGGTAAAAAGAATTGAGTTTGTATACACTTACTAAGTAAGCAACTAAAAAAATCAAAAAAATAGTTAACATTACACTCATATATCCTATATCTTACTAAAATAGAATTGTTTAATTGTTTATAATTATAGTATTATATTATTAAAAATAAAAACACAATCTCATAACAATAACCTCACCCAGAAGGATTTGACGCAGAAAATGAACCTTGATCTGTTTCGTGCCATAGGCAAATAAAAAGCTTATTTACGTTGATTTGTTTATATAAACCGACATAGATTACTGTTATTATGTCGTTTTTGAATAAACGACGTAGTGAATTACAATATTCTACATCGGCATTTAGAACAACTGACATAGTCAAAGATCTCGTAACTTAATAGCATTAATACTTTTTCATAAGTAAGAGGTCGCATGTTCAATTATGTTTGTAACTTACGACTACAGTATTTGCCTCTTTAATTCCAAAAAAAAAAAAAAAGAATAACTGACGCAGATATGTCTTACCATGTCAGACCCCAAAAAGTCCATGTAAGCAAGTCTTTAAGAATCCAACTTAATCATAAAAATGTCAAAAGTCATTTTATTTTGCTTCAGTTTTTTTACCGAAAATTTTATAAAACAAAACAACATAAAATTAAAGACCATGTGAGCCAGCCAACTAACTGAATTTATATAAGTCAGATGCGGTGAATATATAATTATTTTCTCATATTTTATGCCATGCATTAAAACTTTAAAAGCGCGCCAAGTTTGTTAAAAAAAAATGATTTTAATATATAACGTGAAAAAAAAGTTAAAAACTATAGTGTAGATGCATAAGATAATTAAGAGTCAATGCAAGACACTTCCATATACTTCTTTGATAAAAAAATATAAAACCTATTTTATAATATAATCTATACTATAAACAAGGTTTTATAATTAGAACCAAGAATAATATTATATTTAGGACCGGAGGAGTATTATTAAGAGTCATACACACACGCGTATACCTGTGGCTTCCACTCAAATATTCCAATCACTGAACTCCAATTCTCTGACCACGTTTTTGTCTTGTTTCCACTAATCCTAGGTTACGTTCCGCACTTCCACCAAACCAAGTAATTAATTAACATTTACCCAAAAAAAAGAGTAATTAATTAATGACATATTATTATATATTTAGAGATAATATATTAATATAAACAAGATCTTTGACCCAGCCTGGGAAAATGTTTTTGCAGTGAGACCAGATGCGAAACTTTCGGAACAAAGCTGGACAACCTAGAAATCCTGGATGCTGCATGCTTTTATGACGAAAGGTGGGTGCTCGTGAATGCTAATTAATGATGATTATATCTTAAGTTTTATGTGAATACCATGCTCGAGGGTGTCAGAAGAAACTTTAGGTGTTTTTCGCCCCTTAAATAATCCTCCTTCCATTTCTTATTATAAGAGACATTTGATGCTTTTGGCATGTTTTCATATATAAGAGACACTTAAAAATTGTCTCTATTTTTTTGTATTGATTTCCTATTTTACCTCAATTTATTTTGTTTCCAACTCATACTCTCTCTCGCTCCTACTGTTCTTTCTTTTAATAATTTAATTGTTCTCTCTCATACTCTCTCTCCTTATTAATGGGAACATTGTTGAAAAAAATATTATACTTTTTACACATTAATTATTCTCAACTAATTTTAACTGTTTTTTTATTAATGTAATTTGATTATTTGTCTCTTATAATAAGGAACGGAGGGAGTAATATGATTAATTAATTACGATTATTCTTTTTTCTCAAAGAAGTTTTCTTCAAACCTCGGACCAGGCTACACTTTGTGATCATGAATCATGGCTATTGAGTAATATATATAGATATATAAAACAAATATGTGTGCACGCATTTTTTATATCTATACATAGTTCGAGGATGTATAGGAATTGATGTTGCCAAACAAATAATATAGATATTTTTTAGAATATATTATAAATTTAGAAGACAAAATAGATTAAACTCTTATATTTAGAACTACTAAGTAGTTTTTATATTTAGGATCTGAGATAGTATGTCACTTCTTTCCCTAAATCAATTCATATTCCTGTAACTATTTGGGTAGCGAGAGACGAAGATATATAATGTGAGTTCTATTTCACATGCAGAGTATATTGCGGCCTTTCCTACAAAATTCTCTCTAAAATGTTATCATGTATATATACCCATATTAAAATGCAAATCTTTTTATGAAGTATTATATTTCTCCAAGCGCATCTGATACTGTGAAGTTTTCTTGAATATAACAATACATGTGAACGTTTTTAAATAGAACAAAAATGTCACATCTGTTAAATGTAGGGGAATTGTATGTTATTTTGCAATGTCTGGATACCAAGTGAACGATACCAAACTAAAGTAATAATAAGTACTAGTTATAAAAAAAATTGGTAATTGCACATGCTTTTTTTTGTGATCTGGCATGATCAAGTTTTCCTAAGATAAAATTCTGCTCCACTTATCTTGAGTTGTCTACAAACATGTTCCGATGATGCAAGCGTGTAAATATATGTGAATATGTGTGTGTGTGTGTGTGCCAGTTGAGATTCGCTTGAACTGAATAAAAATCTGTACTTGACGATATGAGAGTCCTCACATATCTATCTTTCTCTCTGTAAAGTTCAGTTTCAACTATGCGGCTTCTAATAAATAATTAATTAAAGCTTTTCTGGGCTCGATGTGCGTAAAGTTTTGCTTACTTACATTAATGCAATTCATTAGTAATTTTGATTATTCATCGATTACATTTGTTCAATTAGCAGTCACTTTTGTTATTCATCAATTGCATTTGTTCAATTAGCAGCCACTTTTGTTGTTCATCATGTTCACATTGACTTTTGTATGTAAGTTGTGATGTGACGGCATATGCCAGTATCACTCAATGAGATGATGAATTGAAACTTATTGTCTTGTGAAGTGATGCTATGATTTATGCTTTTGATTTTTATAACCAGACGAATCGAGTGGCTTGTGACTCATGAATAATGCAATTGGATATAAGTTTTATTATATGTTAGATGCAATCTTTATGTATTACAATGAGTTTAAAAAATAAATTGTAATATTGATGACATGAAATGAATTGAATCAACTTCGTTAGCTTCTTTTTTTGGTATATTTTCCACATCATTCACCCAGCGGAAAGAACTTACACATCTATTATACCCATCATACACGCAACATCATACTTAAAAAATATTTGAGGACGTGTTTAGTTTCAATTATATTGGACGAAACAATCCCGATAAATAAATATATATATATATATATATATATATATTGTTTTACATTGGATGGCAGAATTTGAGAGATGAACTGTGTGTTATTACGGAATTTATTGAAGGATATAAAATTATGAGAAAGTTGCACATGTCATCAGACGCATGATTGGGGGGCCAAAAAAAAAAAAAAGAGGGTAGAAGGGAGGACATTGATTTTGCTTTAGTGTAGTTGTTTTTATGCAAGTTGTGAATGATGAATAGGATTCGCTCGTCCTCCTCCTATAAACTATAAAGTTCCTAGCTAGGACCTATATGTTACATAGGCATAGCAAGTTCCTGTATTAAATTATTGGGAAGCAAATCGAAAGCTTAGTAACCCCAGGGTTTCCCTAAGGCCAAAAGCTGCATGACGTACTCGCGAGTTAAAGATTCTCCATTACCTGCAAAAACAAAACTAAAGAACATCCATTCTCATTAACATTTATATATATATGGTTTCTGATGCAAACATCACACTCTCTCTCTCTCTCTGTGTCTCTCTCTAAATATATATATACATATAGGAAATGAGTGGTCTTCATGATATGGAAGTGGCTATATATAGATAGGTTTTAGGAGGTCCCTTAAAAGGAAAAATCTGAGAGGCCCAAATTGGTATAGTGATGCAAAGATTTGATCAGTTTTCTTCTTTTTCTCAGTTGGCGCACATAATATTTATAACTCTTAAGCTGGGAGCTTAGTGATCCGTTCATCACTGGTGAAAAGCATAAAGCTTTAACGTCAAGACCAAGTTTAATGACACATACATATATTTATCTATATTTACAGGTATGTACTAAAAGAGATTCGTGAGCTTCTTCTTTATTCAGTTTTATATTCTGAAAAGAATAAGAGTACGTGTGTTATGCACACACACAGCTGTATTATTGTATTGTTTTGATATATATACATACATATATATATATATATGGATGCTGGTTAATTAAAGCTACCAATTAATGGCGAATTCTTTCCATTTCCATAAAAGGTGCTTCAAGAACGAGTTATATTTCTCATCAGATGACCCTTAGGACTTTGAAATTTTGGTCTGGTGTTATTTTAGTTTAGGAATATGATCTTTCTTTTCTTTTCTTTCCTTTTTTCCAAAAGATAAATTCTATGAAAGTAGCTAGTTCAGATGACCCAAATAATACATACACACACACTCCTTTCGGTCTTAAATGTAGGATTTTATAACTAATTTGCAGAAATTAAAAAAATTAATTATGTTAGTTATTTGTGAAAACATGTGAGTTGATTTTTCTAAAATATTTTTTTATTAATCATTTGCATTGAAAACAACTCCCTTGATTAAAAAAAAATCCCCCTTAGTTTGTGCAATTAATAGAGGGAGTCCGAAAATAATTATAAATTTTGCGCAAAAGGATTAGGGTTTTATATATTTTAAACCAAAGCAAACTTCTTATCTAGGTCCTATATTTAGGAACAGATGGAGTAGTATTGAAAGATTGTTTGGTTCTAATCATATGAAAATTTAATCCATATGCAATCACTATAATTAAGCTTAAGAAATTCATAATCATGCTAGAGTGCTAATTAAAGAATGCGCTAAGTTAAAAACCAAAAATAATGATTCTTGACAATTTTTTTTATTGGCAAATAAGTCTCGCCAGTATATGCACTTAAATTAAGCATGAGGCATCGAATAATATGCAAATTTGTGCTAAAATTTAAATTAAATTTTGGTTGAAAATAAGAATTGTGAAGATCGAATTTCAGGTTAGAAATTATATATGTAGAAAATTCTGTCTTAAATTACAGCTTTAATTAATAACAAGTGAAGAATAAAGAATTATTAGTACAATCTTTATACAGGAAGATTTATATAATTATACAATTGCTTTATCAGGTTGATTTCTAAAAGTCAGTACTTTAAATCGGTCAAAAGTTCTATGCCATATTTGATATATTGAATAGACTGTTCTTTTGCCCTAATAATATTGAGGTCATCTGCGAGGCGCACATTGTTTTGATTAGTTTTAATTTTAGAGTAGCATATGCAAACTACAATTAGTAGATAGTTATTTTAATGTGAGAAGAAATCTCACAATATATATAAGATAAGGATGAAGAAAAACTGTGTGTATAATATATATATATCAATAAATTTAAGACCCATCGTTTAATTAAAAATATAATTTGAATCAAGTATGATGATGTTAAGTTGATTTAAATACTCATTTGATCTTATTTATAAGTTACTTTTGACATGTTTTATTAGAATAAAAATAAAACCTTAAAATTTAATAACTTCTTAATTTTATGCCAATTTAATATATATACACTTTTTAATAAAATAAAAATCTACAGAAAATAAATGAGCGAAAAAATAATACTCTATATTCATATTAAAAATTTAATAAAGTGACCTACAAATAGGAAAAAAATCTCTCCCTGCTTTATAAATAAGATCAAAATAATAAATTTTATGAACTTTATTACTATGATATCTAAATTCCATACGCACACATACATTCTTTCGTTTTGCTCGCTTAGACGCCAAGCATATTATTATGATGCATTTTTAACAAACCATTATCAATGACATTAATGTAATATAATTACATAATATGCACTAGTTAAACATTCTAACAATATTTGGTTAAGGCATGTGTGGAGGACGATGAGAATGGGGGTGCACATGTGTGAATTAGTTATTCTATTTTGCCATGAGCATCGTACGTTGCTTAGTTGTAAATGGGAATTTTGCAGCCTCCCAAACACTACCTAAAACTGGACCACTGTCTCAAAGTGGATATTCAAAATTCTGCCAACATTATTATTCTACACACACGCGCACACAGAGGAATTTCGACAAAAGGACAGTAACAAATTAAAGCAACATAATTATAACTCAGATCCAAAATATAATAAAATTTTACTATAGGGACTAATGGACTGATTTGGTATTATGTTTTCTTCCTCAGTTAATAAAATACCTTCACTAATTAAAAAGAACTTCATAATCCATACCATCACCTTCGTTAGACTTGTTAATTAGAACCTAAATTGAATTTATCATTTCTGTAGCTTTTAATTACCTGCCATTTTGTTGGAAAGACTCAGTATTCTCTATATTGAATGCTGTTGACAAGCTTTTTTTAGTTGATTGACAAGTAAATATTAGTGAAATGGTAAATTTACTTTCCATATATATGATGACAAATATATGAAAAATACTCTTCTAGTCCTTAATGTAAGATTCTTTTTATAGTGTAATGTATTAAAAAGTGGGTCTTATTATATTTAGAACCGGAGTATAATATATATGAACTTTGTTGACAAGTTTTTATTAGTAAATTAACAAATAGACATTACTAAAGATGACAAGTTCACTTAGATGAGTGGTAGTAAATGAATTTTTTTAGTAAGCGAAGAATAATTTAGCAATTGAACATAAAAACATTATGTCAAATTAGTCATTTGATCTTACGGTGAAATTTCAAAATACTTTGAGCCTGCTTTAAAATTAGGAAAAATTACTATGGAGCCTTAAGTAAGAAATATAATTATTAAAAAGTCTCAATAACAATAAAACAGTTTGTAATAAGAAGCTGCAAAGCAGTAAATGACAACTACTCACTTGTCATTATAATTCTCCATCAAAATTATCTCTCTTTAGTGGTACTTTATTGAAATTATTTACACACACACATATATGGGCGGGGGCACCTCCAGTTCATTTTCGATCTTTATATTATCTTTAATTTATTGTTCATTTTGGCTGTCATATTTTGACTTCCATCTTCCAAGTCACCCAATAAGGCCATAAGCATCTATATTTTTCTTTATTCAATTTATTCTTTCTGGATTGCCAAGAGGAAAAATAATAATAAATCCCTTCCTCTTCTCTTCTTTCCAAGAATTATTTGATGTCCTATACATACTGATTAATTTAGGTTCCAATTCGATACTTTACTATACTTAATGAACCCATTTGATGTTAATTACTCTTATTTGATACTGGCCTTTTCTATTCATTATATTATGTCTGAAAAATAAGTTAGAACGTTTGAAAAGAATTAATACAAATTGGAATTAACGTAGCATGTAAGTGATGGTGCCAGCTGCTTGCCTTGCCTCTAAGGGCATAGTCACATGTGATGTTTTGCCACTTTAAGTAGCCTACAAATCTTTTTGAGGAAAGTTTTTTGTTTGGCTATAAGAGCTATTAGGTAACAAAGTTTTGGGACCCTTGTACTTTTTATGGTTCATCACTAATTTGTTACCAACATCTTTTAGTTAGTTTTTTCTTTGTGAAAAGGTTTTTTTTTTTAATATTTATTGGTACAAGATGGTAGGAAACACAGAGATGGCAACTAGTCTGGATCTCTTACTTTCACAAAAGCGAAAACAAAAGCTCCTCTGATCATAAATGTAAAAACTAATTGGCAGGTTTATTTTGGTTCTTAATGCAAGAATTCGATACAATTTATCTCCTAAAAATTTAGAATGTTTTTAGAAACTATCCATTAAATAAGTTTTTATGTTAAAAGAAAATTTCAATGTAAATGATTAAAAGAGACATTTTAAAAACCTAACATACATTTTTTTTTATAAACAACTAATTTAATTATTTTTCTTAATCTTTATATGCATAGTAGTTATCTGCTGATTTACATTTAGAACAGGTGAGTGTGTGTGTCTGAAGAGTAATAATAGAGGAAACAGAATAGATGCGTGTAATGAGTAGGAGATATAGAACTTGGGTAAAGCTACAATTTTTTGTTTCACTTTCTGTGAATATATGAATAAGGAAAAGAGTTTAGAGAGGCAGAGAAGAGACAAGTTTTATTGGGAAAAACACATTGTAGAATTCAAAAGTTATTAATCCTAGCCGACACTAGTAAACATGAATTAGTGGAGAATCACTTGTTTCCTTTTCAATCGGCTTTTGAACATCCCTTTTTGAACCGTCCGTACAACTATAAAAGTTGGTAACTCATCTGTTCTTTCTTTCTTTCTTTCTTTTTTCTGGAATAAATTACAATTAACTCCAGGAGTACATGTGTGTGTGTGTGTGAATATCTTGATGAGTTATATATTCATTGAAAAATAATATTATTCGTGAAGAATTCACAATTTAAACATCTTTTGATTAGAGTATCTAAATGAGAAGCAATTAATTGACAATTAGGAAATTGACAATAGGATGCCGCATATATATGTGGTGTTTCCTGATTGATTTATATATATTTATATATATATAAGTTTGGGGAAATTAGTATAAATGACGAAAATGCAAGCTAATTTGGTAGAGATCAGATGATCAAGAGAAAAATAAGCCTATATTTTATGGTCTTTTTATGCCAAGTTTTATTTCCTTTTTTAATTGCACAATTTAAACACATGCGCGCACATATACAAACATATTAATACCAAACTTAGACGTGGGATCATATCCAAGTATGACGGGTGGTATTGTCATTGGAGTAACTTGATGTTTATTCCTAAAATTTATTCAAATTACTAATAAGTCACGATTAACAATATATATATATATATACTCCTCCGGTCCTAATTATAAGACCCAATTGACTTATTTGAGGAGATTAAGGAAGTAAGTTAAGTTAGTTATTTATAATAAATAAGTGTTGTTATTCCTAAAATATCCTTGTTAATTAAGTATATTGGCTAAAACTATTATTATTAGAAGGATTATCTTGGAAAAAAATGCATAAATATAAGAGAGAAAATGAATTGGGTCTTATAATTAGGACCAAATAAAAAGTCAAATTGGGTCTTATAATAAGGACCGGAGGAGTATATATATAATTTCACTCTTTTCATGGTTGGTGATAGAATGAGAGAAATTAAAGCAAGCTGGTCATGGAATTTTTCCCCAAACATAATCATTGATGCATGAAACAATAATTCTATCCCCAACATTCACCAAACAACCCATTCTTTTATTCATAATAATATGCCTTGGATCGAAATACGAGAGTGATTAATTAAGGATCTAACTTTAATTTTCTTCTTCTTCTTCTTCGTCCTCTTCTTTTTGTGTGTCTGATTTTTTTGCTGCCGAATGATATTTTAGTCATCATTTTGGTTGGATAAATGTGATGTATGTTTGATTCTTTTTCAAAGGCTGTGGGCTGATAATTTGAATTACAAAAGCAGTCAGCCTGAGATTTTGACTTCGTGTTTCATATACATGTGCGCGCGCGCCTCTCATGTGTTGCATGCAATACTATGTATTCCATACTTACATGTTACTCACTATAATCCTTAATATAATTAAGAGATTAATTTGGATACATTAAAAAAGTTAAATTAAATAAATTAATTTATTATAACAGATGTGACATGATTTCATTAAAATAATCCTGTATACTCCCTCCATTCCTTATTATAAGAGACATTTGATACTTATGGCATGTTCCTATATATAAGAGACACTTAAAAGTTGTCTCTATTTTTTTGTGTTGATTTCCTAGTTTACCCATATTTATTGTCTCAAACTCACACTCTCTCTCCTTCTCACTTCTCTTTCTTTTAATAAATTACCATTGTGCTCTCTTACGTTCTCTCTCCTTATTAATGAGGGCATTTTTGGAAAAAAAATTATACTTTTTACATATTAATTGTTTTTAACTAATTTTAACTGTTTTTTTGATCAACGTAATTCGGTTATTCGTCTCTTATAATAAGGAACGGAGGGAGTAACATATAAGATTAGTTTGAAAAAATATGGTAATGAATATGAGAAATAAAAAATGTAACTATCAACCCGTTCTTATATTAAGAATCTGATGTGATGGCGTATTTCTTCTTTTGAATACAAGGTAAGTACAGCAACGATTTTAATCAACAGAGGTTTAGGTTTCATATGTTTCAGATGTTTCATAAATGTATGCGCTGCCCAAAGTCTACAAAGTCATCATGATCCCATGTTTTTATTACTGGTTTAATTTGAATATGCTAAAGAAATCTATGAACCCAAGTTTTGACTCCAGGTTTCAATATAAATGTGTCGCACGGAGCTTACAAAGTAATGACTTCACATAAGCAACAACATGATGAACAAGTCTTCATTCCTGTTACATACATTAATTGACTTTATTAGTTTACAACATGACTCATTTATAATTCATAAATAGTATTTCTCTGGTCCTATTTATAAGTCACTTTTGACATGTACCACATAAACAAAAAAAAAACCTTAAACTTCATTAAATGTTTTTTTAAAGTTCAATAACTTTTCAACTTATCCTTATTTAATATATATATATATTATATCCTATGAAAACAAAATTAACACAATAATAAATAAATAATAAAATTATATATATTTAAAAAATTTCTCTCTCTGTCATAGGAATAGGATAACAAAATTTCTTTTCTTTTTACCCTATAAATAGGATTAGAGGAGTATAATTTAATAAAAAATTTTATATTAACTATATATAGATACATAGATTGGGATTTAGTTAAGATTTGATCCAATTCGAAAATTATTATAATTACTCTAATTATATATATTGTGGATATTTCTATTGTTCCTATATATTTATTCACTTACAATACAACATGTCGTTTGCCCTTCACTTCAAAATAATGTCATTCACTAAATTAATTAAATTGGTTCAGGTGATGATTTGGTCTTTATTTCTTTTAAACAAATTCTCTAAGTTTGAGCCTTTTGTAAGGAACAAATTGTTTTTTTTAGGGGAGCTTTATGCCCATATGATTTGACTCAAATTAATCAAAATTCAATGTGACTTTCAAAAACTAATTGAATACTAAATCGGTGTAAACATATTACACCGACTATATTTACAGTAATCACAAAACCAATTAAAAGGTATTTTTTAACTGATGTAAAATGGCTTTCTTATTCTGGTGATTCTCATATATATATATATATATATATATATATTTGAACATAAAAAGGGAAGGGGTCCTATCAATAATATTTGAGAGAATCCATGGGTGCTCTTGCCTTTTGTTGCCTCACTTTTAGAAAAAAATAGGAGAGCTGTGAATTTTGAGCAAAGCTAGTATCTATTAATTTAGTCTCGTTGAAAATTAAAGTCTCTTTTAAATAATAATGTTTCATTTTAGGATTGTGTCTTGCGTATTTTTATTATTAAATGCCTCAATTTTTTTAATTTGTTGAATCACATTTTCTGTTTAAAATTTATTTTTAAATTTAAAAATTGGATTTTTATCATGGATTTTATTTTTAAAATAAATTTTTCAAAAATTTAAAAAAAATTACAATTTTAAGCATCTAAACTTAATTTTAAAATTTGAAATATAAGACAAGTCACTGTTCATCCGCAATGATCCACCACTTTATTTTAGGGTTAGTTTAGAGTTTAGATTCTACCCTTTTTATCTTTGAGTTATTAATTAAATTTTTTTTATTTTATCTAAAATTAAAAAGCTAAATTAAACAAATTATTAAAATACCATCTTCACAGTCTGAATTGAATTTAATTGATCGCACTGTTTATCTGTTATTTTAGATAAAAATTCTAGAAATTTATAATTTTAAACACCTAAATTTAATTCAAATTAAACAATTGAAATAAAGGACAAGGACATCGTTCATACCTTACCAGACCAAAATTCTCATGTTTTTGGGTTAAGCTCCATATAACACTTTAAAGTATTTTTTTCGAGTGCATATTTTACGGTGCATCCCATATTCTGAAATATTGTTTAGGTAGATCCAACATCCTAAAATATTTGGTATTGCATTAAGTACCCTGAAATATAGTTCAGGTGCACAAACCATTATAAAGTTTTTTAATGTGTTAGATGCACCTAAAAAATATTTTAGGGTGCTAGATACTCAAAAAAATACTTCACAGTGGTAGACGTACTTAGAAAAATATTTCAAAGTATTAGAAGTATCACAAAATACTTCAAGATGCTGGATACACTTGAGAAAATACTTTGGGGTGCTAGATGTATCTTAACTTATGTTTTTTATTTTAAAAATTTACAACATTTATTATTTGTTTTAAAAAATACTTTACGGTTCTGGATGTACAAGAAATACTTAACAGTGTTAGATGTACTTGAAAAAAATATTTTAAAGTGCTAGATGATCACAAAATACTTCAAGATGCTGTATGTAGTGGAGAAGATACTTTAGAATGTGGATGCACATTAACTTTTTATTTTTTGTTTTAAAAATTTAAAATGTTTTTTTACTTATTTTTTAGATCTCTGTTATTTGATTGGCATAACTTTTTTAAATTTTAAAACAATTTACAGCGTCGTCGGCACTTTTGAGCACTACAAATTCAGCCTCACTCCCCCACTTCTGTCCCATGCCAATTCCTCCCCACTCTTCTTAACACACGCACACACTCCCTCCCTCTCTCTCTCTCTGTGTTCAATTCATAACAAATCCAAACCCTTCTTCTTCTTCTTCTTCTTCTTCACATAACTCAGAACACTCTGTTCTCAGCTTAGAAAACAGAGCACTCTGTTTCCAATCCACATGGCTGCAATTGTGTGCCACGGCTTGCAGTCATGCCTCGAGCCTCAGTTCGTCGAATCAAGAGCTCTAACGCTCAGTTTTCCTTTCTCAACACCTCACAATCCTCAACAAATCCCCATTGATTTACCCTTCAAAACAAGTTTCTGGGATTCAAACAGCAAAACCCAGGAAAGGCCCAACAACAAAACTGACACCAGTAACACAGGATGGAGCTTTCTTCAAGCTCTGTCCAATGTCTCGTACGTTTCCAAGGATTCAACCGAGAAAGAAAGCGTCTATGTTCATCCTCAGGCCAAGCGATCTTCCACTGCCATGAGTCAGAAGAGTCTTGAACTGTGCACTGAGAAGTTAGGCAATGAAACTGGGAGTGACATTGTTGAGAATAATGGCTACGGCATGGATGTGCTCTGTTCATCGCCGACAAGGGATCAGCTAGCAAGGCCACGTCAGGGGAAATCGAGAACCCAGAATTTTCCTCCTCCTTTGACCACCATGAGGGGATCTGAATCTCTGAGAGTGAGAAGCCACCGAGAAGGTGGGAGACTAGTGGTGGAGGCAATCAGGGCCCCACCAAGTGCGTCATGTTTTCAAGCAGAGAGAAGCCATGGCCGCCTTCGCCTCTGTTTTTTGAAAAATAACGACAAGTTTGACCCGGAAGAGACAGATGCATACGATGATAGTGAAGGGGTTGAAGAAGAATGTGAAAGTGACAGCGAAGATAACGAAAGAAAAGAAATGGAAGAAGCAGAAGAAGAGGAACAGGAAGGAGATGAAGATGTAGATGATGAAGAAGAACAAGCAGAGCAGGAGGAGGAAGGTGAAGAAATGACAAGGAAAGAGTATGAGGGGCCAAGAAGGTGCAAAGAAGGAAGCAAACAAGAGAATAACAAATTTTTAAATAACTGGGGAGAGCCTCTCTCGGTGGCTATTTCTTAATCCTTTCTTGGTTTTGGATCTCACTACAGAATTCCAATCTGGATCTCTTTTTGTTCCTTCTCGTCTCTCTTAATTTATATATTTACCTAGCTTTAATATAATTTTTGTCTATTAAATTTGTTTTTATTTTGGTTTTGGTTCATCAAATTTTAAAACATAGGTTTTGATCTCTGAAAGGGGTGAAATGATTCAAGCTTTTATTAGATTATAGGGACTAATGTTATCAGGAAAAGAAACTTGAGAATCAAAACTTATGATTTAAAATTTGAAAAACTAAAATCAAAATCAAAATAAATTTGAGGGACCAAAATTTGTATTACCCCATTTATCTATTACATAATTTTACTAGTGCCTCCATTTGCCTAGTACAAGAACTAATTATGAAATTAGATTTGATTCTAGATATAAAATTTCAATTCATTTTATTTTTTTTATATTTATTAGTTTTTAAAATTAATTTACCTATACTCATAAATTAATATTTAATTAGAGAAATTATGTCACATTTATTATAATTAATTAATTTAATTATTTTAGACTATTTAAATTAGTTAAATAAGCTCTAATATTAAGAATAAGTTGAGTATTACCATTATGAGGCTTAAATAAAAGTATCTCTATCATGTAAACCAAAAAAAAAGTATCTGTATCAATATAACATTTTTTAAAAAAAAATTACCATGTTTGAATCCTTTTACATAAGAAAACATTGAGTTCCTTCATCCAATACAAAGTCGTTTTTTTTTTTTAAATTAGTATGGTTAAAGTATATTGTGAAATTTTGTTCCGATTAATTTTTTTAAAACGAAATGAACATTTAATTTCTACATATCCAAATAAAATTTATTACAGAACAACTGAGAGATAGGGCATTTAGATTGCTCATGAACAATCGTTCTTTTCTTTTTCTAAAGCAACTAATATGTTTTTAGGTCGATGTGACGAAAAATTAAAATAAACTAACATCTATATTTTCTTAAAAAAACATAAAATATTCCAGAAAACTCTGATAAAATATAAGGAAATCCTACGTGTTTTTGACAATAAACTAAAGGCATGTGGTCGGCAGTTATTATCGTTATTCTCAACCTTTCTGGGACAGACATGCCCATTTACTGTCGAAAGCTGCCCTCACTGGTTTCTCTGTGTGTGTGTGTGTGAGAGAGATATATATATATATATAATATAATATAAGCCCAATTTGCTTCTACTTTTATACATACGGCAACATTCAAAGTATTTGACAAAAATAGTGAAAAAAAAATAGGGCGGCCATTAAAATGTGGTGAAAGGAGTAGTAAGCATGAAATGACACAAGTGATGATCAATGGAATCTATCTATATTATAATAAACGAAACCAATACTATGAACCAAACATTACAAATTTGGCATAAAGATGATTCATAGTTTCATGAAACTAGCCACACAGCATGAAAATTATGGGCGGCACTTTTATTTTTTGAAAAAAAAGGGAGAATCAATTTTTTAAAAGCAATTAATGTTATAATTTCATAATATACTTGATGAGTGATGTAGATGTTAAGGTTTTTCTTTATGGATAATACTTATATTAAGTAGTCGAATCTCTTATATTCGTTGTATTAAGTTATTCAATACATGTGTTCCTTTTAAAACATTATCATTAATATTATCATAATTAATAATTAATAATAATACTTTAAAAAGAAGACACATGTTTATGCATGACTGAATAACTTAATATAATAAATATAATAAATTTAGTATAGATATTTTTCTTTTCTTAGTTATAATAAAACATATTTCAGGATAGAAGGGGTTTGCTTGCCTCCGATATTTATTGGCTTCAACAAATTTTGATTCAGATAACTATAAATTTTAGGGATCTCAATGATAAATAACCCGTTTAAATTTTAAATGTAATTTTTGTTACTGAAATTTCTGTTTATTCAATATTTGCAATTTTTTTAAAAAAATTTCTTTGGGACTTAAACGTCCTTAATGCTACTACTACTATCATTATCAACTAATTGAGAGACAAAAACGAATTTATAACAAGAGAAAAGAACAACTAAAATATTTGATAATGGCAGCAACATGACAGGGGAAGCATGTCAAGAACATTTTCTTGCATAACATACTCACTTTTTCTTCTCTTTATTTTCGCTTCCTCTTTTTTCATTTATTTTCCTTTTCCGACCATATATCGCTTTGTCCTTTTAACATGGAAGATGTTTGGGTTACGTCACTTGTGCATGGTCGAAATCTTCCTTCCTAATAATTAAACTGAAATAACCAACGGGACTTGGGATGAACTTGTAACTCACAATACGATAAAATGTTTGTTCCTTAGTGAAAGAGATGCCCACATATAAATATTCAATAGCATTTTGAATAAAATTGTCTTCGGTAAGAATACATGTGCCTAAAAAAACCGGTAAATATGTTACACAACAAAAACCCTATAGATATAACAAAATTTAAACCCAGATTTTGTTCTTTGTAACATGAATGACACGACTCCATTTAAAGTACCTCCTGTTTTTTAAATGTAGAATTTATTTAATTAATATTTGTTGTATTTCATTATCATTGAGGAAATAGGAGTAATTTGGAGGAATGATAATTATGAAAAATAAAGTAATTAAAGTCAACCTTTCAATCAATCCATGCGTTTAAAACCGAAAGTGATTAATATATCTTGCATCTGCAAAACAAAGTTTTCCCTTTAAAGTGAGTTTACATTCATATAATCTCACATTTAATTTATAGTAGGGTAAACTACAATGATTATCTTTCTATTTTATCTCAATTATAAAAACATCTCATTTATTTTGAAAACGTATATAAACCTCAATTACAGTTAAAACATATGTTACACAAACTCCTTCCTATATTTGAGATTTTATTTCTGTCCACCCAAATCATTAGTTGGCCGTTAAATTTGACTTTAAATTATTTCTTTGACCAAAATGCCCCTTTTTAAATTAATAATTATTTAGACATTTATATTTTCCAAAAAATATTTTTATAAAATCAAAAAATAATTATCTTTAAAATTTCTAATATGGTATAAAATTTATTAATTTTGATCTAAATCATAAGATTTTATAATTTTCATATTTTACTTTAAATCATAAAACTAGTTAAATTTTTAATCAAATCTTTTATGTTTGCCTTAACAATGAAATTGATGTAACTGTAAAAATATAATTTAAAATTTATTAGAACGAGGAGTAAAATAATAAATAAATTTTATTTTGATATAAATTTTAGTTAAAAATAATATTTTTAGAATATTCCTAACGGTATTAACTAATTGGATTAAACTATATGTTTTTAAAATAGAAGGAAAGTCTACATGATTGATACAAACTAGAATGATAGTCAGAGTATTTTACTCTTTATAGTAAGGACAACACAACTTGTGGGCTTGTGGCGTTTATTTTTATTCTTTGTCCTGACTTTTTTTTTCTTTCGCTTTTTTAATGTATATCTTTTCCTGGCTATGCTACGTACAGACACTTTTTAATCAATCAGGATGACCAAATATTTTTTTTCTATGATTTACCTCAAACATTTTCTTTGATTAAGGTGAAGATACATCTAGCATCTGGATCTTAATTTTTTGGTGTATTTAGCATTTGAATTTTATTTTCAGTATATCCATTATCTTAAAGATTAAAGTGTTGGGTGTAACTAAAAAAAATGACATGTGGGCTCTGATCGATGACTAGAATTGAATTTGAACCAATTTCTATGAACAACACCTGAATTTGAAATCAGGTTTAAAGGGATCAAACGTAGTTAAACGCCAAACGATATATTATTTGAACCAATTGTTGCTGGCTAGCTAGTTTACGATTCTTTATATCGTTGCAGAAGATTGAAATTGCCAAGGTCATATAAACTAAAAAAGTGTTTTGTTTGTTTGTTTTCTCTGAATCCAACATGATCAAAGCAGGAAAAGAAATGCGCTGCAATGTTCCAAGAAGGAAAAGAGAAACAATAGTGATGAGTGATCTGAATAAGATATGGCTCATGATTCCACCAAATCTGCAGATTTTGTACGGTCACTTTCAAAAATCCTCCCTTCATCTCTTTTCCTTTCCCACAAAAAGTGCACTTGCCTGTGTCTTCACACAAATATATTTTAATTCAGACTTCTCTTAATATGAATTTATTTTCCACATAGGCAAATAAAAATTTATTGACGTAAAAACAACCTTGCAAATATATGATTTTATACAATTTGTACTATTATGGGGGTACTTTTTATGTCGATTGTGGAGGACATTTTATGTTGCATTTGGGAGATATCCCTCTTATCTTTAATATAGTATCTAATTGTTAAATTAATTTTAGTTTTAAATATAAGACTTATTTATCATGTTTATTGATTTTTTTTAAATTACCCTTATAGATACTCCCTCAATCATAATCAAGTAAGTGAGGAAGGAAGGATATTAAGAAAGACGATTATGATATTTTAGGAAAAATATTTTTTATGACATATTTTTTATAATTAACTAACTTACGCCACTTCTTTGATCTAATCAAATTAGTTAAATAGATCTATTTTATTTTCTAAATAAATCTATTTAAATTCTATAAAAAGAATAACTGAAGACCAAAAATAAAAGATCAGCAACAAAAGGAATCTAATAATTAAGTTGATAACTCAAAAAACCAGCTTGGGTAATTATCTTCACTGTGTCGTTCTTGGAGTAATCTAACCCTGTTTGTGTGAGTTCCTTCCAAATACATGTAGTTTTGGTAGTGCAAATTGATATTTATCTATAAGTTCAAACTTTTTCGTAAAGCAAAATCCCAAACGAAAAGAAGAAACCAGTATCTATTGGTGGTTGCGTCTGCACTAGGTAAATCTCCAGCACTAACAGGTATTAGTTCTAATGAAAGGGATTATAGCTGTTTAAACACGATGTCCACAGAAAATATCTTTAGAAAAACTGTTCTTTATTTAAGGAACGACTCGACTCAAATCCGAACTACTCATAATTCAATATAGATTTTAGATATATGATGAACAATTAAAAAAAAAAAATTAATGCTACCTCTAATCCTTAATATAAAAAGGATAACTAATTTAGGAATATTAAAAAGAATTAATTAAATTGATTATTTATCACAAATATATATTAGTTTTCATAAACTATTCCTGTGTATTAGATGATTAGAATAATCCATTTTGATAGAAACTCCTTACAATCTATAGGGATATTTTAGAGAATAAATGAAATAAAATAGGTTGAGGTCTTATATTATAACCAAATTCAATATACTAACTAGCTCTTAATTATATTCATAACCAGAGATATAGTCTGTAGCTAGAACAGTAACAAGCATAAGAAACCCTAGAAAAATGATTCGTATCTGCAGGCCGTACTCACATGGGAGACCAACAGATCCACCAATCTGAAACAAAATCAAAAGCCACAATCGTCCATCTGTAAATATGTCTATCTTTTTTTTTTTTTTTTTTGACCTGACTCTGCATATGTCTATCTACTTCTTCAACTTATGGCCGTGAAAAATTTTAGTACGAATGCCCACTTGTATATATATAACTGTGTAGCTTTGGTTAACAATAATAATAATAATGTAATGTTTGTCTCTTCGTACCTTTCTCATGTGCAAATCTTGTACTTTCTCACAAGTAACTGTCTTACACACAGTTACACACAGCAGACAAGACAAGGTTGCTTATAAATAATATTATGAAAATCTGAGGACGAGAAAAAAAGGAAAATGGTTCAAGGAGGCAATGATAACGTTATAGTGAAGAAGGTCCACATAAGTTGGAGACTAGAGCATGGAACATGTTGAAATGTGAATGGACCTCAGTGGATATATATATTTGATTGCTTTCTTTCTGCTGTTTCTCAACTTGGACGACTCTTATCTGTCATTTTACACTTCTACCCACAATTTCTTTTTCATGTTTTCCTTTTAATTTTGCTCAGATAAATTTGCACGCATACATTTATATATTTATATAAATGGTGGAGTTGTTTTGTGTTGTCTTTTTTGCGTTGTGGATTCGCCAAATCAATTCGACAATGAATTAAGATGCGTGTGTGTGAGTGTGTGGATATATTAATGTTATGTATAATCATTTGTGTTATATATGTATATGTATGTAGATAGATATGTGAATAACGTGAACGAATGAGTTAGCTAGATAGTATATATTATCTCCGTTCCTTAATATAAGAGCTAATTAACTAATTTGAATAAATTAAGAAAACTAGTTAAGCTAGTTATTTATAATAACTAGGTGCTATGTTTCCTAAAATATTCTTATTAATCAAGTATATTGGCTAGAATTACTATTATTACAAAAAATATTTAGGAAAAAATAGATAAATATGAGAAACAAAGTGAATTGGAGTTTTATATTTAGAACCAAAATAAAAGTCAAGCAAGTACTTATATTAAGGACAGGAGGTAGTATATCCGATAGTCTTATCTTCAATTATTTTCTGCTTTTAAAAGCCTCTGTCCATTTCTGATTTGAAGTTGAGGGCGACGCTTCCATATATGCTGATATATAGCCTTGGATCTTATATCCCTCGGCGTGACAATCACTGAGGAAAAAATTGATTGAGGTGGTTTGAACATGTGAAAAAAAAAAGTCGTTTGAAGTGTTATTGGGGAGGATTGATTAAGCAGTATAGAACTAGTTAAAAAGAGACAGAGGGAGATCGAAGAGAATTCTCAATGAAGTTATTGAGTAAAATTTTTTTAATTAATGCTACCTCTGGTATTTAATATAAGAGCTTATTTGACTTTTATTTTAATCTTAAATATAAGATCCTAATCTATTTTGCTTCTCATATTTACTCATTTTTTTTTAAGACATTCCTTGTAATAATGATAGTTCTCACCAATACACTTGATTAATAAGAATATTTTAGAAAAAACAATACCTATTTATTACAAATAATTTACTTAACTAGTTTTCTTAATCTACTTAAATTAGTCAATTAACTCTTATATTAAGGACTGAAGATAGTAAAACATATATTACCTCTGGTTCTTGATGTAAGATATTGTTTGACTTTTATTTGGTTCTAAATATAAGAACCCAGTTCACTTTATCTCTCATATTTATCCTTTTTTTTTTCAAGATAGTCTTTCTAATAATGACAGTTCTAACCAATAAATTTGATTAGTAAGGATATTTTAGAAAAGGCAATACCTATTTATTAACAAATAACTAACTTAACTTATTTCTTTAATTTATTTAAATTAGTTAAATAGCTCTTATATTTAGGACTGGAGATAGTATAATAGCGCTATAAGATCCATATAACTACCACCAACCCTACCTAGTAGGATAAGACTTGCTCATATTGTATAAAATAAGTGAACTTCAGTTTTGTCGGTGACCTTGCATCATATTTGGGGTATTGCCTTCCGGGCATGTCACCAAATAAATAAATAAATGACAAATTCAAATGTTTGTTATGATAGGACAAATAGCTATTGCTTCCATAATTTCACAATATGATTAATATATTAATATTATTAAACTTTATAGGAAGTCATACTTTCATAAATTATTAGAGTTTAGTAATTTGTCTCAAACTCCACTCAAAAAACGCTGTTATAATCTAATTGTATTTGATAACTTACTAGAAATCAGTGTTATAAATTTAATGTTTCTTACAGAAATTTACTTGAGAAGTTTTCACAGGTACGTAAATTCAGAAGAACATTCTTATGGATAAAAAGCCATATATGAGAAGACTTTAATTTGTCACAACACTATTCGTCTATTACAAACTTCATCTTCCACAATGAATTTTTCCATACTCATATTTTGATGATAAATTCTTTTTTTAAGCACAAGGCTAAATGAAAATTGTGAGAAAGAAAAACAAAAGTATGTAAAATCAACCATCAAGAGATCTCTACATGTTAAGTGTGGTGTTTCGCCTAATGGTATGATTAATTAATGAGCTAGATGAACTAATTAATTATAAGCATTCGATAATGAAGAATTATAAATGCAGAGATCATGCAAATGATATTGTATATACCACAAAAATCCAACTCACTTCATTTTTATTGGTTTGATTACATACACCAACATATATAACTATATAACATTCTCATGATGATGAATGGTTTAAACTTTCTATTATATATATTTCTAGGTTTCTTAAATGGGTATGGTCAAGATAGTGGACGAGTTGATTGAAAGTAAAAGAACCAAAAGCTTTAAATTAAAGATATATATAACGTACAGTGGGTGAGATTTAAAGATAATAATACAAAAAGTGGGTCAGAGGTCAGAATGATGTGTTGCATTACATTTGGATCAAATTGTTTTCCGTCCTTTTTCTCACACAGAAAATCAGTCCCCAGTCTCTGCAATCCACAAATTCTAAGGATTTGATCTCATCCATAGTGCCAAAATAAACAATAATGTTTCACCATGTGTCATCAAAGCAAAAGCACTACTTAATTACGCGTCGACGTGAGCTTGGAATTAACAATTTACTTCGTATATACACAATAAAATTCATATTTCCCTGCATTTATCATAATACTGATCATCAATAAATGTTATACGATTATATTTTGTCGGTGACTTGTTCTTCGATGAACACCCTTTTTAATAGGTCACGGATGGACGCATGTCTAATAAAGACATTTGTCCACAAGAAGAAAGGTCTGAGAGGCTCTTTCTTTGACACATCTACACATAATATTCATAACAAATTTTTCTAGAGGAGGGGAGGGGGCATTTTCAAACACACCCACTCTACTACTTATGCCAACTCATTGGCTGATATATAATTACATTTTAGGAAAATATAGATTTCGGTCTCTAAAGTTTTAGTCAACTTAAGTCAAGGTTCTTATAATTTTTGTTATTAAGGGACTAGTTTTTATAGTGGTAATTAACTCAAAGTATTTACTATTATCAAACATAATTATTACTACGTCAACATATGTCATTGTCAAATATCAGTGACTCATTATCTTTTAGAACCCTAGCTAACTAAAATCAATCATAATTCTAATGAAAAACTACAAGGACTATTTAAGTTGATCACAATTGTAGGGACAATTAAGAAATATTTTTCCTTGAATTTTTTCATGTTTTTTTTCCTCCCAATACATATATGATTAATCATTCGAATCTTTTTAACACTACTATGTTTATATTAAAACAAGTAATAAAAGTATTAAAAAGTCTTGCTATATATGTCTACGTCACATAATTTCCAAGGGACATTGACTCTTGGGAGGGAAAAAAAAGGAGAAACTGGTTTCCTTGTTAGTTAAGCATTGGATTAATTAGTGGCAAAGCCTTTGCCGTCACAAAGTTTAGGAAAAGCTAATTAGTGAAGCATACTTGTCACCCATATTATAAAAGGGCGATGGAAAAAAGAAACACTTTTACCTAAGCAACTTGGTTCAAACTATAAAACATGATTCTTTAATAATAACCCATATATAATTAAATATTTGATAATAATGACATGTCCGTTTCATAGATTGGGTTGGAGGGATTCACATTTTATGTTTAAAGTGGACAACTCAATATAAACAATATGATTTTCTTTTTTGACAAAAAGTAGATTGAGATCTTAATTAAATTTAGGCTAAAGTATACATTTGATCCTTTAACTTTATATAAGATTTCAATTTAATCCCTTAATTTTAAAGAGTATATTTTTAATCCTCTAACCCTAAAATTGTTAGTTTTAAATGATGATTTTTTGTAACAATCATGATTATTTTGAAAATTAAACTTGAATACGTTAACATTTGGTAATATTTTATCAACATTGAAGAGCTCGATATTATCATTTTTTGTTCACGGTTATAGGGTTAGAGGACTCAAAATTTACTTTTTAAAGGTAAAAGACCAAAATGAAACCTTGTGTAAAAATAAAGGATTAAAAGTATATTTTAACGTTAAATTTAAAATCAAAGTAAATTTTTAACTAGTTCTTATATTTAGAACAGAAGAAAGCGTATTTAATATTTAAATTATGATGAAATTTTTGAAGATTGTATTGTTCTTATTTTGTAGGATGCAATATCTTGGGAAGATATTGAACTTTTATATTTGAAAAATATTTCAATAGACGGTGATTAATAGAGTAATCTTTCATAATTATTATTGCTGGTATGAGTAAAAGTAGAATGTATTTGTCTTGTTATTTCGTTGTTATTCTTGCCTACTAAATTGCTCGCATGATATTTTTTCATACATACATGTATCTTTACTATTCAATGGTTCATTGAATTTCATAATCACATGTATAATCTTCTATCTAATTTATATAAATTAAATATTGCAAATGGTAAAGAAGGGATCGTTCTTCATTCATATTGAGTTAAAGGGTTCAGATTCATTTTATGCAAAGCGTAAGAATAATTGTCCAACTCATAATTAGACATGAATGATACAATTTGTTTTTTTCCCCCTAAATTTCATTCAAAATACTGGCTCCATCTATATAGTAAATTGTTGTTTAATGCATTATAAGAAATAAATAAAAAAAATAGCTAATGAGGTAAAAAAAAGAAGATAAAATCGACTTTACAAAAGTGTACTATTGCATAGTAAATTTTATTTCAATTAACTGTGTACTACATAAATTTAAAGTCATGGTTTAACCAGCCACATGGCGTCACCAGCAAAAGGATCAATAAGCTCTGTTTAAAAGCATTAATTCCATCATGATCATGCTTGATTAATTGAACTATATATAAGAGGCCTTTATTAATTAGACCCCACTACTACCACTTTGGGACAAAAAAGGGCAAGTCAACTGATTCAATTCATTATTCTCTGCTTCGTTATATGGGTATTCATTCATTCACTCACTCATTCACATTCTAAAGTGAAAAACCCAAATGCCCTTAAATTATTGGGCAATATGGTTTGTTGATCTCCACCATGTTTAAAACGCAAGAAAATATATATATTTATATATATAACATAACAAAAGTGACTTTTAAAGTATTGTTTGTTGTTTCAAAGTGCCGAAAAGAAAAAGTTTCCCGAGCCCATCTACTCTGTCATGCACTACCCAAATAGATAAGCATTGAGCTTCTAGTGACTCCGACGGTGCACTACTACTGCTTGTATGTATCATCACCATTACTATGGCTAGTCTCTGTCTCTGTCTATATATATATATGGAGGACAAAATCTAGGTCAAGTTATTTTATCTATCATTAGGTTAAATTTTTCGATTCACACTTGTCATTTTGTTAACCATTAAAATGTGTGTATATATATATATATATGTATTTATAAATTCGCCTATGAACTTAACCTAACAGACATGAGTAACTTGACCCAAGGTATGTCCCCATATATATATATATATATATATATATATAGACTAATGTATTAAAAAGGGTTATGACAATTTAAACATGGATTCTTGTGAATGTAGAAGACATTTTAAGAAGAGTTAACCCGGGTAGAATACTTGACCTGTCTTGAATTTTATTTAGTCAAAGTCTAAGAGTTTGTTTGGCTCAATAAGAGAAAGGGGAGGGGAGGGATTTTAATGAAGGGAAGGGGAGGAGAAGGGAGTGGGATGATTTTAATATTACTTTGTTTGGATTTACAAAAAAAGAGGAGAGGGGAGGAGTTTTAATATTATCTTGTTTGGTTCATGAGGGGACGGGAGGGAAAAATATTTTAACATGGACAATTTTGCCCTTATTTTATTTGAGATATGGGCATAATGGTCATTACATGGCAAAATATGGGTATGATAGTCATAACATGGTAAAATATTGTCATTTCCCTCCAAATTCTCCTAATTTTGGAGGGGAGGAGAGGGAAAATTTTAAATTTAAAATTTTCCCTCTCCTCCTAAAATTTGTGTGTTGCTAAACAAGAGGAAATGATTAAAATCCTTCCTTCTCTCTCCCCTCCCTTCCAAATCCCTTATACCAAACACACCCTAAGCCAAATGCACAAGTTAAGTTCATTATATCTATTATGCTAAGTTTTCCAATCAAACATGGTCATGTGTTTTGTTCTATTCATGTGAATTTATAATGAAACAATAATATTTCAGAAATATAACACGTAACAATATATGATTAGATAATATGAGGTACTTGATGTAAGTCTAATATATGATTCCAAATATTAGAAGGTCACCAAAAAGTGTGTGTGTACTGCTTGTGTAGGAGATTTTGATGGGTCCACGTACCAGAACTGGACCGCCCTCTCGGCTCTTTGATTCTGTTACTCGTGTCAACTGTGCTCATATGATGCGTTTTCTCCAACTTTTATATATATATATGTGTGTGTGTGTGTGTGTGTGTGTGTCTCTAAATATATTCCAGTAATGGCTTGCAGGCATTATAATATGTTCTTAATGTACAAAAAGAGCATACAAAGAGGTTTCTGTTACTCTCGTGAATATGAAAAATCTGGACGCCTGATCAAATCTGTTTGTTTAGTTATCTTACATGTATATACTGATAAAGGTAAATCTCTCCAGCAGTTGTGTACGGGCTCACATGTCATCAGGTGAATCTCACGCCCTTTTTTCCCCCATCACTCGTGTTAGACTGTGAGAAGCCACTGTTATTTACATTTTCTGAAGAGTTTCAAACTCGTAAAAATTGGAACTTATTCTGATTTACTGCAAATATGTTTTTAACAGAGGGTGAAAGTGCAACTGTGGAAAAGTGGGTATATTATATAGGTGAAGCTTTTGGGATTGACCACTATGTTTTTGGATTCTTGTGATCTCCCAAAGAGAAAGTGAGATCTTTTTCATATCGTTTCATTTTGATCCTGCTCTCTGTGAAATGATATTTGCATGCATCTTTTTCATCATGCCTTTCCAGAATCTGGGTCTTTCATGTCAAGAGGTTCTCTTCACTCTGAAATATATATATATATATATATATATATGAGTGAGAGAGAGAGAGAGAGAGAGAGAGAGAGATTTCCAAGTTGATAACGCTACCCACCGCAAAAACATCTTTTCATGTTCACTTTAGTTTGGTCCTTATGATTCTGTGTTTGTATTCATCCCCTCCTCCCTTTTTCCATCAAATACTGTTTTGGGCTCCTCTAGAAACTATACTTTTAAAAATCAAGCAGCCCATTATGATTGCAATGTGAAATCTGGAAAAAGTTAAGATTTTTGTTTTTGGCAATTTTTTCCTTGACCTGAACAACAATTTTAAAGTAACCAAGATTGTCTGCTGAAAAATAATAATACTTCAAAGCTATTATTTTCTTTTTCTGAATAGTACTAGATATGTACAAAAAAGAAAATCAGCATCAAGATCTTTCATTAATCTCCATCCTAATATCTTAAGAATATCTACCTCAATATCCTGAGGTATTGATAATGGTTGATCAAAGATGCAAAAATTTGACTACATACTATGAGCTAACTTAGCAAGGTAAAAGCTGCTGTTTTCATCACATAACAACAATTTCAAAGTAACTGGGATTGTCTACTGAAAAATAGTAATGCTTCAAAGCTATTATTTTCTTTTTTTTAATAGTACTGTAATTATTCAAAGGTCAGGATATGCACAAAAGAGAAAATGAGAGTCAAGATCTTTCATCAATTTCCGCCTCTATATCCTAAGGTACTGGTGGTGGTTGATTAAAGATGCAAAAATTTGACCCCATTCTATGAGCTAACTTAACAAGGTAAAAGCTGTTGTTTTTACGGTATAACAACACTTTTAAAGTAATTTAGATTGTCTGTTAAAAAATAGTAATGCTTCAAAGCTGTTATTTTCTTTTATTGAATAGTACTATAATCATTCAAAAGTCAAAATATGTACAAAAGAGAAAATCCGAGTCAAGACCTTTCATCAATCCCTACCTTAATATCCTGAGATACTGGTGGTGGTTGATTAAAGATACAAAAATTTGATCTCATACTATGAGCTAACTTAGCAAAGTAAAAGCTGTTTTTTTTCACCACAGATCTATTCAACAGCATAAAAAACATCATTTATGATTTTGCTAGAAAATAATAACAACATCCTAATAGATTGCCTTCATTAGATGTGAATGAATAAAAGGCACTTTAAGGGAAATTCATCCATGATCTTGCATCATTAAGTATCAAGGCAAGATGGGTCCAATGGTCAAAATTTGTGTTAGATTTGGGAAACACAGACAAACATTAGTGGTAATAATCTGCAAGAAACATGACAGACAGATATTTTGTTCCTTCATTAGCCCCATGAATCGTTTCCTTTTATAATCTTGTTCCACTGATATTTGCACGACAAGATTATTTTTATGTAAGATTTACATAAGTAGTGTAACACCTGGTGAGAATGCATGAAGGGGCCTTCAATCAATTGCATTGCAGCTTCCAAATTTGAATTCAATTGTTCGTAGGATTCCCTTGTGTCCTTTGTGTTTTAAACATGATGTTATCATGCCGAAAATATGTATACTTGCTTAAAGAACTAGAACCTTCCCGGCTTCTGTCAATGAGGCCCAAAGTGCTCTGTTTTTTCTTTTGTTTTTTTTTGTTTTTGGTTTGGATGAGAGAAGGCCAACATTGCACTTTAATCAACCAGGTACAACGAGACGGAGGGTCAACAAAAATGCAAAGTTGGCCTTGGAATATTGCAGACATTTTTTCGGCTTGCCAATGAATTAATACAAGATTAAGGCTTATTTTTGTTTTGTAAGTATTCATGAAGGAGCTGTACGTATATGAAATTTTTTTTTTTTTTTACTTAATATTACCTTAGAAGTGTTAAAAGGGAAACAGTGTGATTCCTGCCGTTAAATTTGTTAGCTTCACAACAAATATGATGGAGCTTGGTACCCAAGTCCAACGCCACATTTCCTTCTGCTTCAGTGCAGCTTTCCATACCTAGTCCATCATGCTGTCATCTCAACATGACAGTTTTAATTGCTATGTGTTGGTGGCAGCAAAGAAGGAACAGCAAATCCGGTTCGAGTCGCATCACAAGGACACTGTCCTTCAGAGATATTCCGCAACCCCTCGGTGTAACAGGCAGCGGCACTCCCCAGGATCAAACGAACCCTTCCTGCGAAGCAAGGCAGCAGAAAAGCGAAAGCAATTGTAACAGGAAACATAGCGGGAGAGAAGAGGAAGAGGATGGAACAGTGTGTTTTTCACGCTGTCTAGACAGTCCCTTATATAGGCGCGAATGGCCACATCACCGGAGGACGCATCCCTCTGTTTCGCCGAGCGGGTACGACCGAAGCAACGCAAGGTTCCGTTGGAGACGGAACAACACGAACGTTGGTGCACACAACGTTCGTCTACACCCCGCGAGACGCGTCCGGTCGGCCACAAAATGATACGGCAAGCCTCTTGACTTTTAACAGGTCCAAAATAAGGCTTTTCTGGTAAGCATAATTTTATTAAAAAAAAATATTCAACAAAGTTTAAAATAATTTTCGTAAAATGAGGCTTTGCCGCGTTTAATTCACGCGCAAGGGGAGAAATCGCCAGTTTACAACTGCGTTTCCCTCCTAGTGACTTGTTGTTGTGTACACGAGACCCACTTCCTTCTTGGCCCATTTACCCCCCAAGGATGCTTGATCTCATTTATACACTTAGACTTCTTCTCATCTTTCCCATGTGGGACTTTATTTGACACACATATTGCATTATTTCACAACACTATGTTCCCCAAAAATATGATTATTTCTAATTTCTGATTCTAAAACTCTTGAATAAAGATATTAAGTTGCGTGAAGACATTAGAATCTAGACGTCACAGCTCTTCAAATCCACTGAATTCAGAAGTCAACTAACCATCTTCTCTTGCTTTTCTAATTTTATTCACTTGAGTTGATTTGTTTTTCAGAAACAATGTTTACTTACTGCTTTATGAGACTAAACTCCACCTCAGGCTAAGCATCAGAAATTACATAAGGAAACTAAATACCCGAAGTGGCCACAAATAAAATTTATTGCTTCCAGTTCACATGACATTTGGAATTCCACACTATACCCTCAAGAATGTTGATGACGACGACAATAAGATTTAACAACCATGGGAATGAATTAGTTTTTTTCTTGTATTTGTCTTCTGTATCATTCCGCAATCAATCAATACCGAAACAGCAGTTACAAAGGGATTTCTTTATCTCTTCAAAAAACATTTGTCTTCTTCGTAGTCTGTAAAAAAGGAAGACCCTCTCTTGCTAGTAGTAATCTTCTACATTCACAGCATGAAAATGTTGCCAAGTGCCAGCAAAAGCATTGAACAGTACATTAAACCGGTCTTGGAAATCATATCAGCACCATTAGAAGTAGCCCGCGCATAGCTTCCCTCTGCAGTGCTAGTGGTCAGCACAACAACAATCCAGTCATTATCAGAGCCAATACCAATTCCGGTATACTTTGTGTCATTGAGATTTTGGGAGTAGAGCGACTTTGTGAAATTTGGGAGGACAAGGCTCGGATCCAGGCCAGGAACGCAGGCAGGCATCACAGCTCCATCCCTTGTGTTGGAAACATTCAAGTGACATTTAGCCAAAAGGTTTGGATAATTGGGAAACTGGGGCTCAGTTCCTGGTACTGTGTTGGCACCTGTGGCGTTCGTACAGGGCTGATTCTTAAACTGGTCAGCTAGTTCATCAGCAAGGCACTCAGCATTGTCATTTTTGGTTAGTGTTGTCAACTTTAGGGTCTTCCGATACTCGTTGATTCCCTGATAAAGCTTGTCTTCTTCTGCCGGCAAAAATTAAGTTCGTTCAGTCCCATGATACCAACTTTATTGAGTATGGATGACTGTGAAATAATGATTTTCAAGGTACATGGTGCTATTGTTATATATTTCTATTTTTCGCTATATGGTGATGGTGCTATTGCTATATATGCAGACAAGTATTGAAAGAAGAAACATGCCAGGCTGAGCAGAGGATCAATATATTCCGGGCAGTATGTTTATGTCAGATAAGTTACATCAATTTCTAACAGGGTTGGGAAGCCTGGTGACATATATCTTGTCCACCTACCAGGAAAGGATAGTAAACGTTTTAGTTTGAGCAAGTACAAGTGACTCTAGGTATTGGAATGAAGATTCAGTTCCAAGGTGCTTGTAAAATTCTCATCTACAGAAGAAGACAAGGATTTTATCTTTCAACAGGTTGAAGGGAATCCTAAAAATAAGGTGATTAAAATGAGGAAGAACGAATAAGACTGAGACAAGCAACTACACTTCTAAAGTTTCCAAAGTTTACTCAGCAAAGCACTTGCTAAACTAGAGCCAAACTATTAACCAGAATACAATTCCCTCTTCCCCCAACACGTCAGCAAAAGAACAGCTTGAAAAATCACACGGGACAAATCGCTAATTTATGCTCAAGAATATTTGGTTGTTAGTGTACGTGTCCTGCTATTGAACTCCGAGGTGTCCCATAAATACCCAACAATTATTAAATTGATTCAATGAAATGTAATAACAGATTACCTTTTGCTTTATGCATTTTTATATTCTGCATATGATTCACTATGGTATCAGAGCAGCCGCTGATTGTATAGTGTCAGGATGGCAGAACAATCTTCCACAGATGTTGGTGTTCTTGCACCTTCATCATCATACACAAGTTTGTCTTCCTATACCCCTTCCAACATTCCCCATTTCATTACAGTAAAACTCACTAATGACAACTACTTAATCTGGCATGCTCAGACGCTACCCTATCTCTATGGTCAGCATCTGTTCGGCCACATAGATGGCACAATTGCCGCACCTTCTCCCATGTTACCCACTGGTTTACCTAATCCTGACTATTATGTTTGGTTTGAGAAAAATCAGCTGGTTATATCTGTTTTAATTGCTTCTCTTACGTAAAAACTTATTCCCCAAGTGATGCATCCCAAGAATCCAAAGATTGGTATTACATGCTTACAACATAAGACCACTGAAAGTGAAGACACAATGACGACGAACCACTAAACTGGAGAGACTTGGAAGCTCTAATAGTCTCCGTAACTTGAATCACTTTCTTTTTGTCAATCCATTGCTTAAATTATTAGATTCTCTCTACGTGTGTCTGGTAGGTTATTGGATAAGAAAGTGTTACAACAATCTAAACCAAAGTTTCAAGTAGCTTATAAGCTTGGCTAAATTACATCAAGAAATCAGCATTACTTAGAAAAAAATTCCAGTCTGCAAGAGTTCTGTTTCCATTTTACAGATCCCCTGAGGCCTAATCTCATCACCATTTAAAAATCGTTTCTTGAAATTTTGGACAAAGATGCAAATACATTGAAAACAGAAAAAATGCGTTCAATCATCAATGGATAATTATCATTCATCCAAAACTCAACCTTAGTTCTCTCTATAACCCGATGCTGTATATGCTAAAATCAAGCACATTTTCCAAGTGCCAGAAAAAAGCAGCATCAAATCAATGAACAAGTCTACCAGATCAGCAACCCCTTAAAAAAAAAAAAATCAAAACTATACGCTGTTAGGAAATAATTTTATACAGATAGATTTTAGATTGTGTACCCATATCTCATTGTAAACACAGCATACAGGGGCCAGCCTAATGAATCGAGGCTTGAACTCGTTCATATTAATTCTCTTCTCTGATTTTGTATCTTACCCCCGCTAACTCAGCAATCCTAGATCAGTGACTTCAGATCCAGTTCGCAAAGACTAAAGTTGAACTAAATAAAACATATAAAATGAATGACGTAGCAGCAGCAAGTCGAAAACTTTAATGCTCAAATGAGTGTCACTGTTCAGATGACTAGACATAAAAACGAAATTAAGAGAGTGGAAACTCACCATCGTCGCTCAGAACAGGATGACCGAGGAAGAGAATGGAAGAAAGAAGAAGCGAGAGAAACAGAGAAAACTTGGAGAAAGCCATGAGAAGTAGAAATGTTAATGGCAGACAAAAGACTGACTCGGGCTTTGAGTAAAGGCGTCGGCGAGTACTAATGGGTTGGCGGTCGTTCTGTTTCTTTAAACTGAAGCAAGGCTGGCTGGTACCGAGTCGACGACGACGTCCCAACAGTCAGACGACAGCGTTTCACCCGTGTTTCCACTTCCTTCTTTCACATGCCTATTATTGTCTCCATGTTTTCTCCCAGAAAACGGCCGTTATTTTCATGATTACGAATCCATGCCTGTCGGTGGCTAAAAAAATACTACTTCCAATCCTAATTATAAAAGCTAGTTAACTAATTTAAAAAGATTAAAAAAAATTAAATTAGTTATTTGTAATAAATAGGTGTTATCTTTTTTAAAATATCCTTGTTAATCAAATATATTGGTTAGAACTACCATTGTTAGAAGAATTATATTAGGAAAAAATAAATAAATATGAGAGATAAAGTGGATTGACGTCTTATATTTAAAACTAAAATCAAAATCAAACAAAATCTCATATTAAAGACAGAAGCTAGCAGTTTAATAAAAAAAAAAAAGAAAGTAAACTACTAACGTGAATACGTGATCACCAATTCACCATGGTTGTTCAGATTCAAATTTAATTTTTCTTTTGAACCTCCAAATCTCACATAAAAAAGGTGTACGTGAATCCTGAAGTGTTAGGGTATGTTTGAATTGGCGTTGGGTAAAACTGACTTCTAATCCAACTGACTTTTGTAACTGAAATTAGAGTAAAAATCAGTTAGTGCAATGCAATTTATATTTGGATAGGTGTTTTTAAAAAGTCAGTTGAAAAAGTTAAAAGTTGTTTGGATGATTAATAGAAAAGTTAGTTTAGTTGTAAAATGACTGAAAATGGCATGGAGTAGTTTTTGAAATTTTATATTTTTAATGTGATAATAGTTTAAAAAACACATAAAATTATTATGATAAAATATAAATAGTTTATTTGTGAAATTATAGAATAAAAATATTTGTTACGAAGAAAAATTTGAAAATACATTGTAGATAATTAATTAAATATACATAATGGACAAACATGAATATAAATTAAAATTTATTTAGTCTCTAATTAAAGTAAATGGGATCACATAACTAATTAGATTGTAAGCTTTGCATGATTTTCCTATAAGTCAGTTAGAAAAGTTAATCCAGATTGAGTTGGATAAGTCAGTTAGAAAAGTTACTTTTTTCTATAAGTCAGTTAGAAAAGAAACCCCGCCCAAACAATCTTCTGAGCTACAATAAGCCACAAACCTCAGTTTCACGTTTTTCCGTGTACTTTTACCATTGGCAAATCCAAACAAGCCCTTAATTGTTTGGATAACATTTGTCTTAAGTTTTGCTTTCCAAAGTGAGTCAAAAAAAAAAGTTTTGTTTTCCAAAGTGATAGATAAGAAGACATTTTGATTATAAAATAAAGGATCAGTGTGAAATATATTTTTAAGCGTATTCAAAATCTTAAAATATTCTATGATGCAATTTTATTCGTAAAGTGCTCAATTTTTCACAAGAAATTTTATCCTTAAAATAATTTTTAGGAGTAATTTTGACTTCATCACTAACTTATCAAAATATGTCCATTAAGCTATTCCCTCCACTTTAAAATATAAGCTAAACCTTTTTAAAGAGGTTGGTTTTTTTTATAAGATAATATTCACTTTTGTCCAAGCATTTAATGAGTTTTTTCTAATTTTACCCTCATATATTCTTTTTCTTTTTTAATTTATTTATTACATCTTTTACTTATTCTCTTCATTAATAAGGATATATTTAGAAAAACAAATATATGCCTTACACATTTATTGTTTTAAATTGATTTTAATTAGTTTTTTGATAAACGTAATAAATAAAATTTAACTTATATTTTAAACCGGAGGGATTATTTTTTACTATACTTTTGGGTGATGGAGGGAGCCATGGAAAAAATATACATGACGGAAAAATTTAGAATGTTAAGTTATTAGCGCATCAAAAAAAAAAAAAAAAGAGAATTCCAGTACTGGATCAGTAGACTTGACTATAAAATAACGTATTAATGGATCTCACGATCCATTGATCCACCAAATCAATCACATGAACTTGATCTATGGACTTGTGTCATTGAACCATGACCCCAAGAAGACAACTTTTATGAATCACCTCCTGCCCCGCCATTAAAAAATGGTGGAATTAAAGAGGCATAACATGTCAGCTTCAAGACAATGTAAGCTCCTTCGCCATCATTTTCCGTCGTCATAACTCCATCATTATGGTCCCCTGTGATTCGCCGCCGCCGTTAGTTTTTGAATGACATGCAACGGAAAGGTAAAAGGGGACTCAGGGTGATGGGAACAATATTGATCAATCAAGAGAGGTTTTGATTAACTTTTTAGAGGTGATCTTATGCGGATTGAGATAAGTACGTGGGAGAAATTATTACTTATATGAAACCAACTTTTTTAAAGTCACTCTTCCCAATATCCCCCTAAGCCATGTTTAAAAGGAAAAATTACACTCAGATCCCATACAAAACAATTAATTCACAAAAAGTCCCTTAAAATCCCAAAATAACTCCCAAGTTTCCAGGGACTTGTGTGTAATAAATTATAATTGTGAAATTACCTATTTACCCCATTATTTACAACCTCAACAGTAGTTGTTGACAACATGAGGAGAAATGGTTAACAACCTCGACAGTGCCCCTGTATCCCACAAGTGAGTTGTCAGGGGCACTGTCGAGGTTGTTAACTATTTCTTTTCGGGTTGTCAACAGTCATTGTTGAGGTTGTAAATAAATTATTGCAATAAAATTAATGGGAGTAAATAAGTAATTCCATAATTTCAATTTATTACAAACAGATCCCTGGGATTTATGAATTATTTTGGAATTTTTAGAGATTTTTTATGAATTAATTGTCTTGTGGGACCTATGTGTAATTTTTCCTGTTTAAAAACGCAAGTTCTACATGCTTTTCAGCTTTCAAACGCCGTATTTTTCTTTTATCGTCTGTGTGTATCTATATTTTCCGCCTGATATTCCGTAATATTCAGTATATTCTCATTCTAGTCCAAAGATGCCAAAATGGCTCCACGCAATATCAAGCGAGTGCACACCGGGAGTAACTTGTCGTTTTCCTTCCTCAAATCGCCCATCTAATTGGTGGACACTATTCGATATGGATAACGTGGCACAATCCTCCAATAACCTGCCGTCCATGTAAGCACAGATCATTCCTCTCCGCTTCACGTCAGGCAGAACAGTTACTCGCGCAGATTCACCGAAAAATATGGTTGTCTCGGCGGACGGCCGGTTATCTCTCTCATGTCCCGCCCAATTACGTGGAGCAACAGGATTGGTTGATGGGAATTGGGGACTTCTTAAGTTTACTAATGGGGACTTCATGAGTCGGAAACTGAAAATGAAGCTGAAGCCAGCCCAAGCACAGCAAAAAGGAGATGGGTGCTCAAATAGGAGGACACACATCAGCTTGTCGCTAACTGCTGATGTGACCACCGAATCCAAGGTTAGCTACCTCACTAAATTTGTTCAAGAACGTAAATCAAACTTGAAAAGTATGTTATGTGCACAAAGTTTGGATTTTTATGTGACAAGATAGCAACTTTGATAAATGGGTCTTACCTCATTACAATCTTACGTTTTATGTCTGCATTGACGTTAAAACTTGTATTGTTGATGCTGATTTGAATCTGTGGATAGAGATAATGAATGGTGTGGTTAAGTTGAGCCCAAAAACTCTAAACACGTTTCAAAAAGTATTGGGTTTTGATGAATTGGCAAATGGAGTGATGTAGTTGAGGGACTTGGGAACGGAAATGAAGGACTCAAGAACGGTTGTGGCAGTCATACTTGGTGGAGGAGCTGGCACTCGTCTCTTTCCTCTCACTAAGCGCCGTGCCAAACCTGCCGTAAGTCTGTATGTTATATTCTTCTCTTTTACTTCCTCTGGTTGACCTAAATAACTAATTTGCGGATATCAAGAAAATTTGTTGAGTTGGTTATTTGTTAAAAGAAATGTGTGTTTATTTTTTTGAAATACTCTCTTTAGCTATCGTATGTATTGATGGAAATTGCTTAATATGTGCATTCAATACGAATGGTTTGAAGAAAAAGTTATATATTTTGGAGACAAAATGGATTGAGCTTTTATATTTACGATCAAAGTAGATCTCCTAATTAGCTCCTATATTTAGGACGTAGGGGGTATTTTGATTGATCCCATAGCATCATGAGTGCATTGGCATATCCATTAGATTATGAATAGTCATTATGTGTTTGTGGCGCCGTGATAGGTTCCTATTGGAGGTTCATACAGGCTGATTGATGTACCAATGAGCAATTGTATTAATAGTGGGATCAACAAAGTGTACATTCTGACTCAGTTCAATTCACAATCATTGAACTGAACAGGCACATTGCCCGTGCTTACAGCTCTGGCAATGGAGTCACCTTTGGAGATGGCTTTGTCGAGGTATATATCATCCTTTGGGATGTATTTTTGTTGTTTAGGATACATTCATTTTTATATGATGTTAGGCTTCTAAGGATGCTTGTTCTGTTTTTAGGTTCTTGCTGCTACTCAAACTCCAGGTGTAGAAGGCAAGAATTGGTTTCAAGGTACTGCAGATGCTGTGCGTCAGTTCCATTGGCTCTTTGAGGTGTTTCATAAGAACTGCCCATCTAAATGTCATTTTTCCCCTGATTGTTTTTCCTTTTCTTAAGATTCACTACAAAGGCAAGACAGAATCTAAATGCTGTTTGGATGGTTTAGCTTGATGATTTAGAGTGTGCTTTTGATTGTTCTAGGATCCACGAAGTAAGATTATTGAAGATGTAGTGATTCTTTCTGGGGATCACCTGTACAGGATGGACTATATGGACTTTGTTAAAGTAAGTCCATATTCAAGCCACTTTAAGAGAGTGCTTTCTGTATCTCTCGTCAAAATATTGACTCTTATAAGTAATGACTTTGTGATTTGCAGAGTCATCGACTGAGCGGTGCAGACATCACTCTTTCTTGTCTTCCAATGGATGACAGGTAGATTGCTTGCTTCACATATTAGCTTTCTCAATTATAGAGATTTTTAAAGGGACTCGATTTTCATACAACAAGGTTGAAGGTTCTTATCTTATAAATAGAAGGAGAAGTGTCCCTAATGGGGCCCACTGGTAACTGTATAGAGAGAGAGAGAGAGAGAGAGAGATTGATAAGTCAATCATGGATAGGCATGTAAATGTCTCTATGATTGACTTAACCTATCTATCTCCTATTAAATGGTATAGTAACAATCTGTCTTTTCATTATCCATCACTTACATTTGTATCTTTGGGGTTAACATGGTTGATTTCCTCTCTCTTTTCTCATACTTAAGACTAGCATATATAAGACTATAGTTAGGGCTGCTCAGAGGTCTGTGTTTGCAAATATAGTGAACAGATCTTCAAGTAGATTAGATCTGTCATTTCATACTATGATGTTTTATCCTAAGTTCCATAATTGTTGTCATTTTAAAATTCTACCGTGGATTCATGATAGCCGTGCCTCAGATTTTGGTCTGATGAGGATAGACAACAATGGAAGGATACTTTCATTCAGTGAAAAGCCAAAAGGGCAAGACCTGAAAGCAATGGTAATAATACTCATGTTTATCATACTGCTAGCGTACCAGGAGTGAGTTCAGAAATCAGAGTTAGTATTTTAGAAATGGTGCTTCATATTTTTAGCAAGTAGATACAACAGTGCTGGGCCTATCACCAGATGAGGCTCGTGAGAAGCCATACATTGCTTCCATGGGAGTGTATGTCTTCAAGAAGGAGATACTTCTAAACCTATTAAGGTACAGCAAATTACTTAGCTTAACGTAAGGCATTTCTGTCTATTCCGTTTCATCTATTGCTAAGTTCTGTAATGTCTATCATTCAGATGGCGTTTTCCAACTGCAAATGACTTTGGATCCGAGGTCATTCCTGCCTCTGCTGGAGAATTCTACATGAAGGTCTGACTCAGCATATGTCTCAAAGCCTTTAAATACAGTTCTCTATGGTAGTTTATTGTTATTTCACTTATGGTAAGACATAGGATTGTGATAGGGACCTAATAGTATGAGATACTAAGTCCGACACTGAGCTCCCATTTTAACATTTAGCTTTTGGGTAGGATTATCCATCCTACTTAAGCACCCATCAGATTGTCATGTTCATGTAATTATTGTATGTCAGAAAGTTCATTTTAACAGATTATGATCTATAAAATTCTATTTGAAGTGAACATTTTCCTGTAGGCTTATCTTTTCAATGACTACTGGGAGGACATAGGAACCATCAGATCCTTCTTTCAGGCAAATCTGGCCCTAACCGAGCATGTGAGTGTTTGACTTATCTTTTGTCCAGGTGAAGCTTTGGAGTCAATTAAACTTGTAAAATTCCAAGCAGTAAATATTTTCAAGTATTGTATCAAAAAAAAAAAAATTTCAAGTCAATCTTCGTTTTGGCTGGTTTGTTCATCATTCCATGTCTGAGATCTATAGTCCGTCACCTTAAAACTCGAAATTTTGTGATTTGCAGCCACCACGCTTTAGTTTCTATGACGCAGCAAAACCAACGTATACATCAAGAAGAAACTTGCCTCCAACAAAGATTGAAAAATGTAAGGTTAGTGTCTTTGCCTTCATAAGTTACTCTATAACACTTATCTTCATTTAATCTCCACCTCTTCTTTACCTCATAAAGTTTAAGGAATGAACCATATTATTAATGATTTGTGAATACAATTTGCTATGAATTTTATATTTAATGTTGATATTGATTTTAAATACGAGTTTTTGTTCTTGTGGGTGCAGATTGTTGATTCGATCATATCACATGGAAGCTTCTTGACGGATTCCTTCATAGAGCACAGTGTGGTTGGAATCCGATCCAGAATAAATTCAAACGTTCACTTGAAGGTCTGGTCTTAGCAAAACACAGATACCTGATTCCTCATTTGCATAGAATTTCTCAGTTTCAGTAATTAAGCATCCCAAAATACTACTAGTAGTATTGTTCTGTAAAATTTCAAAACATAGTTATTTAACTGTAAAATGTTGCACTTCTATGCAGGATACCGTGATGCTTGGAGCCGATTTCTATGAAACTGATGCTGAAATAGCAGCACTATTAGCTGAGGGAAGAGTTCCAATTGGGATAGGAGAAAATACCAAAATCAAGTAGGAGCTGCGACTCAAATTCTTCATTACTAACCGTTTAGTTTCAATCAATGTCATGAAAACCTGTTCATCTGGTTCAACCAGAAACCGGATCCTAGTCCAGTCTGAATGCTTACATAACCGAGCCAAAAACTGGTGACCCAGAATGGTCAGCATAAGTTTCAATTGCTCAAGTTTCTCACTTTGTCTTACTAATCTGCAGAGACTGCATTATTGACAAAAATGCCAGAATTGGAAGGAACGTTGTAATAGCAAACTCAGAGGTATGATTCTTCAAAATGCCATACACTTTCCATCTGACATCTAGTTTCCTTTTCACAGCTTATATATGGTATTGAAAAAATTTTAAGCAGATGAAGTTCATCTTTCCACGCTCATGTTTTCATAGTCTTATATGTAATTAACAGTTTAGTTTGTATCAGTTAAAAAGCGTGGATTAAGGTGAGGCAATGGTTTAAATCAAGAAATAGCACTGAATTTGTGATGTTGGATGAACTGCAGGGCATACAAGAGGCTGATAGATCTTCTGAAGGGTTTTACATCAGGTCTGGTGTTACCATTATATTGAAGAACTCTGTAGTTGGAGATGGCTTTGTCATTTAAAAACAATTTTCCCATGAATTATGATGGGAATGAAGGAATATAACCATGCATGGTGTGTGCATACGTGCGTGTGTGTGTTTGTATACATATGCCCTTTATTCGGATTACTTGCAGGCATATATCTTAAACAAGAATAACCTTTTTGTTGGCAAAAGAAAAAGAAAAAGACCCTTTTGCCATCATTGACAAATTAAATACAAAAACATGGGGCCACCATATCAATATATAGTGTAAGAAAAAACTCCAAATCAAAATTTACTTACAAAGCTAATGCACAAGATTTGAGAATGTTAAAACGTGAAAGCAGTTCTGAGAGCAACTTATTAAAAATTCAACTCACTTATTGCATATTAAAATTCACACACTTATAAACTCCACATAGGCACGTACCATGGCTTATTTTATATTATATATCTTCACACACACACACAAACAAGTTCCATTCAAGAGACCATTTCTGTCGTATCAACAGTTGAGCATTAAGGAACTTCAAGCGTTGACGATCATGCCGCCTGCAAAACAAAATAAAAAGCTCAAGAATAAAACAAATTTGTATTTGATTTATTGGATACAAAATGTCCACAAAGAGATTTAACCAAAGTTTTATTTTGAATAGTTTAATTCAACTCTTCTTTATCTTTACCCGAGTTTGGGACATGAAAAAAATTGAGATGAGGATATTGGAATAGATAATATAAGAAAATACAAGCTTCGTAATCAACAGAGTTACAATGGCATCCATTTAATAGAAAATGATACTCCTATCATTAATGCCACCAGGTTACACGGTCTTTGGCAGACCAAAAAAGAAAAAAAGAAAACTTAATAAAGTTTAATAAAAAAAAAAAAGAGAAAAGACTTTACTGTGTTGTTCACTGTATCCCAAATAGTATATGAGGCATTATAGAGCAACATACCATTTGGATGGAGGACTTGACCGGTGAAGTAGGAAGAATCTTGAAGAGAAGCCAGGAAAACGTAACAGGGTGCAATCTCAGCAGGTTGAGCTGCTCGATTCATTGGAACATCCGACCCCAGTTTCTGGATCATTTCAGGAGGCATCGACGCCGGCTGTAACGGCGTCCACACCGGCCCCGGCGCCACCGCATTGACCCGAATCCCCTTGCTCACCAGATGCAGTGCCAAACCTCTCGTAAACGCCACAATGGCTCCTTTCGTTGCCGTGTAGTCCAACGTCATCGGATTCCCGCCGTACGCATTCACCGACGTCGAGTTGATTATCGAACTTCCTTCTTTCATGTGCTTCACTGCATGCCTCACCAAGAAGAACTGTGAGAAAATGTTGGTTCTGAAAACCCTTTCAAGGCGATCTTCAGTGATATCGTCCAGAGACTTTGTCATGTGTTGTTCTGCTGCGTTGTTAACCAGAATATCAATGCGACCGTACTCTTTGACGACGATATCAATCACTTGCTTGCAATTCTCGTCGTATCCTATATCGGAAGCTATGGCCATGGGGTCTTTGGCATCCCCGTCTGCGACTGAAGCAGCATCTGAAGAGTGTCGTCCTTGTCCTTGTCTTCTTGTCCCTTCACGAGTCTCCTCCTGTCACCAACGCCACCTTTCCCTATATCCCAAATTTTAATCCCAAATTTATAATTTTTCTCCCAATTATCTATATTGATTGTATATGCTAAAGAGATTTCGGTAGTTATCCAAGTAACTAATTTAACTAATTTTTTGAGTATTTTCAGATTAGTTATCCAAGTAAAAGGAGGTGAGTATTGTGTACCTGGAGTTTATTAGAAGGCTTGTAGTGAGGAATGGTGGATTGTGGGGTGGGATCCATGACATGTTGTTTGCCGGGGTGGGTTTGTTGGCTCTGGGAGGGAACTTCTGCTCATTGCTGGCCATTTCTGCAGAATCAGAAACAGTTTGTGATCGTGATGGCGAAGAACCCTTTTTGCTGCATGAAGATCAATTGCAGAGAGTATAATAATATAAGTAGGAGGTGAGTTTACAAGTTAGAACTACGTGTTGTGATAATGAGCAGATGATGCTGTTGTAGGCATGAGTAATGGCCCCTCGAATGGGGAATGATCGACAGGTACGAGGGGATATGGGTGCCACGTGTAATTTATAATGCCAACGTGTCATAGGAGCTTTCATATGTGGAGTCTTCTGGTCATGTGTAGGACTGGGGATAAGCTCAAGGCTGTGTTGGCAGAGCGGTGCAGTCCAGCTGCATCTGTACCATCTCCCTTGGGGCTACTTCTGCAAGTTATCGCATGTTGAACAATGATTTCAAGTTTACTTTGTCTAATTACACAAAGCTGAAAATGAATCATATGAAGACAGAACCTCACATTGTTTGGAACTTCAAAGATTGCTGTATGTCATATACTAACAATAAGCTGTAATTTAAACGTTGTGAATTTTGTCTTCAAAGTTTGAAGTTAAGCATTACTGTGGAAGAGATTGAATAGTTTCTACAAGATCTCAAGGGCGAGAGTGCGATACTGAAACAATCTAACTGATCTTTTGTATTTAGCGAGTGTGCACACAGACACACTGACACACACACACACAAATTAAAAATTTAAAAACAGATTAAATTAAAAAAGAAGTAATATCATACATATATTTATATGCTTTCACATTGCTTACTTTTAAAAAAAAAAATAATAATAAACATCTGCTAATAGCATTATTGCTAAAAGCTTCAAGCTTGGCAGAGCAGGTTTGGACAATAATTGGCACCCTAACAGATTTATGTTTTTGATTTGTCAAGCTCCGGAACATGTAACTTTTCAAAGGGGAAATGCCGTAGATACAATATATGACTCTGGAACTACACCGGAAGTGACCAAGGGATATGTATAGTAAAAAGATGCAGGGTGAAAGCTAAAAGAAGAGTCTGATAATAGATTAGAGCTCGTAAATGACCCCCCAAGAAACGGCTAAGAGAGATCATTACACGTCAAACAGACATGCTTCATGCAAGAAACTTATTTGCCATTAGCCGCTTTTGTTACCGATAAACAAAGGAAGCATCAGAGACGCAACTTACAGCATTGCCCCTCTGCCGGAAGCATCAGATACACATCTTATGGGAGGGTTACATCTTATGGGGATGGGGGGGAAAACAAAAGAACATATTATTACAATCTTATATGCATACAAAGCATAGAAACTTCAAATCTGTTCCAGAATGGTATCTGCACCAGAAACCTTGACATCAGATGGAGCTTCTTCAACGTTAAGAGCCTTAACTTTCCCATCTACCACATAAGCTGACCATCTACACCAAAACAACACAAGCTATTCTTTAGAGAGAAGCAAAAATAATAGTGGAAGGCAGAGAAGATTCATGTCATCATGTAGAAAGCAAATTCCGTAAAACATGTTCAAGACCACATAATAGTCATGTGCACGACAGATTTTTAGCATGAGCAGTATACCTTTGAGATCGAGTTCCGAGCAGAGCACCCGAGAGATCTGTTACTAAATCCAAGCTTTTATGGAAGCTCCCATCGAAGTCCCCATAAAATTCAATCTGCAAAAAAATGTTTTACACCCCAAAACTCAGTTATTGAAGCATGATAATCCGACACAAACATCAATACTAATGCAACTGTGGCCATAGTATGTGTTGTAAAGGACACAATCTCCATATAGATTAAATACATTTTTGGGCTTCTGGGAGGACAAAGTTCATAAAAAATCACTTTATTCTTCTTGCACGTCAACAATTATTGCAACTTTAGGTATTCTAGTCACCCAATCACTATAAAAATTGGGGGGAAAGAAACCTCAATACCTTTTGCCAAAACAAAGTCTCTAGTCAAATCAAACAACAACCAAAAGTCTCTAATCCTTCTCATTTTCTAAAAATCCAATCCTAGAAGAGGCAGACTGCTATTATGTGTTGCGATAACTGGTGAACTAAATACCGAACCAGCTAACACTAAAACTTATGATGGACACGCACAAGGTTTCAAAGTGAAAACGAATGATCTTGCGAGTTACCAAACAAGAAATGGGTAACAAAAAGACAGCAAGATGGAAGTGGAAATAGAGAATAACTAATTTTTAAGGCTAAAAACTAATGACCAATACAATGATTGTCAAGGACGGAAATTGAAAACACAGTGCATGGTGTACTCTTGATGGTCAAGGAAAAGGGCAGGGCTAACTTACAGCATCTTGGGCTTGAAGTTTCTCCGCCCACGCATTCATAACATACGGATCATTGATAGACACACAAACAACAGAATCAATGCCTTTAGCCTTAAACTTTTCAATATTGTCTTTGTAAGCAGGAACATGTTTGTTTGAGCAAACTCCTGTGTATGCACCCTGAGACATTCCAAATCATCATGATAAGCAGATTGCTTTAGATGAATACAAATAACAAGATGACAGTTTCTTTCAAAAAGCTCCATATATATAATAGAAAGCATCCATTCCCCCATATTAACATCAATTTTTTGTCCTTTGAAAGGAGGAAGACAAATACCACAGAAAGTAAAAAATAAGCAGAATACATTCACAACCATATGTCAAATTGAGGGAGTGTATGCTAACAGTAATACAAACACCACAAAATGCATAACATGTTATACGTTATTTAAAGCATACTGTCATGGCAACTTACAGGAAGGCCGAAGATGACCACTTTCTTGTCCTGAAACATCATGAATGTAAAAGATCTTAGAAGCGAGACCAAATATGATGAAACAAAGAAAGAAAAAGAAAGGGATTAAAAAAAATCGAAAGATAGGCTCAAGTTTTATTTAATTCATAATTCATAATGTCCCCAAATTTGGCGAAGAGTAAAGACTCTAGCAAGTTGCAACATTGCCATTCCATTTATTTAATCCAAAATCCGCGTCTTTCTAGCTGACAATATTGCAAGTAATGCATGGACCAAATTGAAAATTCACCTTTGAAAACAAAAACAAAAACGAAACATCAAACAAGCAATTCAACACCAAAAAAATATTCTTCTTGGGAAGGGGTTGGCGGGGGGACCTTGAAGATATCTTTGAGAGGAGTGGTGGAGAACTTAGATGAGACCCCATCATCCCAGGAGCGAGCTTTCTGGAGAGAAACATTAGGTGCGGCAGCGATTATGTCAGTGCCAGATGCAACTCTAGCGTAAGACCTCAGTGACGCTCCGGATCGAAGAACAGCCACGGCGGAGCAAGTAGCTCGCTTCACGACGGAGGATGCCATGTCTTGTGGATTCAAGATTGCTCCTTCTCACGGGTCACCAGAATCTGTAGAAAGGACAAAATGCGGCCAAAGGTGGTTGCTTACTTGGGGTCGATGCTGGCAAATTAGCAATAAAGAACCAGAATACAAGATTGCTTTGCTTCTAACGGCCTGTTCCGCCTGAAACTTTGCCCTTTTCTTCATCTTCGTCTTCAAGGGGCCCACAATGCTCCAGCTATTGAGCCCAGAGCAAATAACACTTGGGCCTGCGTCCTAACACTCAGCCTATATATGATCACTCAAAAGCCTTATTCAACAAACTCCTTAAGTTATTCGCATAACAATTTGTGAGGACCCATCATCCGTGGGTTCAGTTGGTGAAGGGGTGAGATATATGACTAAATTGGCATGTGTTCGATCCCTGAAGAGTACCATTTTATTGTGGTTTTAGTCGCGGCGCTTGGGGAGGCATTCTAACTCTTGGGTGCCTAGGTAAACGCCTGAGAGTAATTGATGGCTCGCCCTGCCCAACATTGGTATGACCTAGGAGGAAGGGAGATTTCGTCCTACCCTTGGATCGTGGGTGAGCCCAACCTCTTTCCAAAAATTAAAAAAAAAAACAATTTGTGAGGATGTTTTGAAAATATCCACTTTAAGTTATTTGTATTGAAAATTACCCTATTGATGCTTGTAATATGAGCAAACAATTGGGATAGTTTGAGAAAAAAATTATAAAATATAAGAAACAAAGTGAATTAAATTAAGGCTTCACATTTAGAACAAAAAAATAAACCTATCAACTAGCTCTTATATTTAGGACAAGAAAAAAAAACTATTTAATTAGATTTTGAGTTCAAGTCTTCTAAATAAATGAAATTGTTGGAAGAGTTTTCCCCCAATTAACGTTACATATTCAACTTTAATAAAAATTAGTCACAAGTATCAGGCAGTAGGTAATTAGAAGAATGACAAAAAAGAAGCTAGAAATTACTAAATTTCAAATTAGATTTAGTAACAATAGTTTATTTGGTGTTGACAACACTGAATTTACAAATAACATTGAATTTTTTGTTAATATTCTTTATTTGGTATTTATAAATTTTTAACTTCTTTTTATGTCATTTTTCTTAGATAATTTACCCAAAGGGTTAGGAGTGTGAAAAACATGCATATATTTGCTTGTAAATTATATAATTATATGTTCAGAGGGAATAGGGCGCACAAAGTGAACTGCATATAAATTTTTTTTTCCCACGTGATTAGGTGCCTGTCTGGATTAATTGTGAAAAGGTAATTCTGTATTATTATACTATACTCCTCCGGTCCTTAATATAGGATCCAATTATTGAGTTGGTTTTAGTCCTAAATATAAGACCTATTTCTCATATTTATCAATTATCTCTAAATTACCCTATAAATACTCCCTCACCATAATCAAGTAGAAGAGGCAGAGGGGGTATTAAGAAAGATGATTATGGTATTTTAAGAAAAACGTGTCACATTTCTTATAATTAACTAACTTATCTAACTTTCTTAATCTAATCAAATTAGTTAACTGGATCTTATATTAAGAATCGGAGGAGTATGAGATAAATACATGGCAGTAGTTTTTCTGTAAAGCGCAAAAACATTATTCTAAACGGAGGCAAACAAGCACCGCCGTAGATTCTTAATACAGTTGTATCTTTCTGAAATGTACTCTCTTTTTCTGTAGCACATCAATATTTTTGTCTTTTTATTTTCCCATTTTTATCAACGGTTTCCCATAATCTTCGTCAATTATCATTGTTTTAGATGCGTTAAAGTTTTTTGAGGACAGTACTCACCAAAAATAGAGACAGGAAAGATTGGGAGGGCAAAATAAGATTCATATGAAACAATCAAATAGTATTTCGTTCCTCTAGTTTGCTTTTTTTTTTTTAAAAAAGATCATTAATTATAAAGAAAGTTTACACAGTACAATTAAAAAATAAACCTACAGTACAAAAATTTAGCCTAAGAAAACAAGTTTTTGAAATAACATCCATCCAACCATCCATCCTGGAAAAATTGACGTTACGAATTAATGCACTGCCTAGCATGTTACTGGTTTTTTTAATGCTTCTCTATTTTGTTTCCCTTCCAGGAAAATTATCTTTCTCCTTTCAAATTATTGTCACCCACTTTGTGCATCATACAATTCTCATTCATATTTTTAAGGGTTAATGCCCTCTGTATTTGGTTTTGATCCCTAGGAGTCTTTAGGCAAACCAAAATAAAATCAAGTTTTAGGAAGCAAAACCACTGATTTCAAATTTCTGAAATGATAGCTAAAAGGAGGTCAAGAGACAAAATAATATTAACCCTATTTTTAAATTATTTTTACAATAGTCTGGTATATCAGAATTCATTGAAAGACTATTGTATGCGACTAACTTCCAACTACATGGACTGAAAATCACATCATTTCCTTCCCTTTCCCCTCCACTTTCTTTCTACCCTCCACCAAGCATACTTAACAATGAGCTATTCTCATAGATGAAGTAAAGAAACCACAAACCTGAACTTGACCTTGATTCCGATTACAAAATTAATGAGTTCTCGTTTATCATAAATCATAGTCTCAACATTGAAAAGACCGGAACAAAACCATATCCTGTTATCTGCTATCATATATCTGAAAACACGCCATATGGACGAGCATCAGCTCATTGGGGGATTGTCTGGAACCGATAGAAGAACAGTTCAACAATACCACAAGTATAGCAGGACTGTGATTTGAATAACTTTTTAGCAGCTTCAGGAGACCACAGACCATCATAAAGTTGAAGAGGACAGCTATGATAGTAGAAACTCAGGTGAAAAAAATCCATCTAACAATATCTACTTGCCTACAAAAAAAAGGGTATAGTGTTACAGGATCAGCATTGCTGTATGCAAATAATCTCACCAAGAAACATCAACCATTTTAGAACAAATCATATGAAAGTGATATTGCGAAGTTAAGATTATGAAAAATAGTTCATATCTAACCCCTCCCAGGAAAGAGAGAGAATTTTTTTTTTTTGGGGTGTTTAGTCGTTATTAGCACAAATAAAAATAAGATTGTGAACCTTACCAAGTGCACGAAGACTGAGAGCAGAGCACAAGGTTAATTCCATTAAACAATCTTTCAGGAATTAGAATTTTGCAACGTCTGGAAAATAAAAATCAAAGCAAGAAAATTGATTCTCTCTCCGTTTTTTTTTTTTTAAAGACTTTATACCCAAATAAAAAGGTTAACAGCATGACAATCGTGTTAACATAATTACACAAGCAAGCAACCAAATTTAAAGTTCTTTAATCTTAACCAAATGAGTTTAGCATATTTGAGATAGATACCTTGCCTAGAATAAATTAGAATATAAGGGCGGGATGTTTCCTCCATCCCTTCATAGAAATTAGTTTGCTCAACACTTACCACGTCTTTGGGCATGGAATTTCTCTATACTTCTGTACCAGGTCCACTGGAAAAATAGCACAGCAATGCGTAATATTCCAGCGGCAAAAACCTCAACAAAGGCCATCAAGAATGAGCTCTGTGGGGAAAACCCAGAAGTTGCTAGGGCCAGCAAGTATCCCTCAAGGTTGCAGGGGATGAAAAAGCTGCCAGATTTGATGCCATTTAAAGCTCTCTGAGCAACTTCATCAGCTTTCATTAAACCGCCAGAGGACACAATTAAACTGGTTATCTGTGGTTTTTTCTTGTTTTCTGTAAAAAGCATGTTTCAGTTTATCAACTCCCTTGACTACAGAAAAAAGAAGGGAAAAAACCTGACAAGGGATCAAATAATCAGATATTTGGTGCACATCACATACAAAAGGAACAGATTTTGACATTCTAATTCCATGACGCCATAACCCTGTGGGCAATAATTGTACCGTGAGTTACGAGCATTCCCTTAATATATATACCATTCCCCTTAGGACTGATTTTACAACTCGCTTATATATAATGCAAATTAGGAACAAAATTTTATGTACTATCAAGGCCCACCAAAAGGAAATATTTAGCCAAGTATGACAATCAGCTTGAAATATGGATTCAACTATTCTGATCTGTAGATTATGGCTTCTGACATCCATGATCGGGTTGAACAAACAAGATCAAATTGATAACAGATGATATCCAAGAGGCTACTCAACTCATTACCAGTACAAAATGAGCACTGATTTGTGATTGAATAAATGAGCTCAAAAACTATTCAATACCTTCCGATAGACCAGGAGTGTCCGTGTCTGGAGGGAATATAAGAGAAACACGAATGTTATCCGCTATAACCTCCTGCTGCAATGCCTCTGCTAGTCCACGAAGCCCAAATTTACTGGCAGCATAAGCTGTATAACCATAAATACCCACCTACAGATAAACATAAATTCACGTCAACAGATATATAGCTTCACAATACTAACTTGTAAATTTTTATTAACAGTTTTAGAATCTGAGGAAAGAGATAATTAGCATACATGATCCTTCAATGATTATTTGAATGAAAACTTCAAGCATTCTTGATAATCCATCTACATGTAGATGCATGGTTTAAGTTTGCAGGCTTACAATTTTGAGTTCTGCCACGTATTCCATGCCAGTAACATTTCTCAGAGGGCACATTCTAGTAATTGCTTACAGGATATCCAAAACCGCCTAGAATGATTTTAAACATGGTAGCAACACTCAACACAGTTGATGTACAAATTCTATTTCACGAGTTTGTCTAATAACCAGTAAATAATAAGTTTTTCAAATGAACATTAGATACACTGGTCCGGCATTGGCATGATATGTCAGACAACATTTGAAGCAACTTCTACCGAAGAAGAGAGTGATAGTCTTCCCTCTTATGCTAATGTTTACATGGAAAAGCCTTGAATTGATGTCCCAACGTTAAAAACGAAAGACTTCCCCTTTGGATAGTTTAATTTTTAAAAATCCCCTTTATATAGAGAGCCAAAATTATAACCATTTCTAGATGTTTGCCAACGCAGTTTTATCAAGGAAACATATTGAAATCCCATTTCTCACACACACAGATCACTTTAAGACCATAAATAATACTGATAATGAAGGTGCATAATCCTTTCGAAGTATTGGACAAATACCTGACCAGCCTGTGACGACATAATAGCAATTGAAGCAGGTCCCCTGTCCATCCTGTTCTTCATTGCCGGCAACGCAGCCTTGATCAAATTGAAACTCCCCATTAAATTCACGTCCATAATGAACTTCACCCCAAACAATTCCTGCTTCTCGATCTCCGTGGCCCAAAACACCCCGTGATTCACAATCAACACATCAATAGGCCCCGCTTCATCCACGGCCCGCTTCAAGGCGTCGTAGTCGCGCACATCGGCGGAGTAGACAGCCACATCGATGCCGGTGGAGAGGCGAATCGAATTCCTGGCCTCCTCAAGCTTATCCACAGAGCGAGCAAGGATCGAGACGCGAGCACCCTCAGCCGCAGCCTGACGAGCCAGGGCGAGACCGATCCCACTCGATCCGCCGGTGATGAAAACGTGGCGATTCTTGATGGGGATCTTCACCGGACGAGGCCGCACGATGAAGTACAGGAGAATGAGAACAGCAAGAGGAGGCAGAAGGAGGAGAGAGAAGGAGGCGAAGTAGACGACCGCCATTCCTCGTTTGCTTCGAAAACTTCGAAATGGTCGCGAAATTTATTTCTTACGCCACTCGCAGCACGGCGATCCTTCCAAGATTGAACATTTGTCATTCACAATGGCCGAAGTCTCAATTTCAGACATCGAACATGTGGCTCTCTCACGTTCGTGGGCTTATGGGCTAGCTTCTTTTAACAAAATTCTATATATCAGTCAAAGCCTTCGTATATTTAAAATTCAAAAAATGTAAAATCAGCATGGATGCTTAGTTAGACAAGTTACAAGATCTCCCATTCCGAATGCCAGCAATATACTAGAAAATCAACCAAAAAAAAAAACAAAAACAAAACAAAAATTGTCCGAGAGATTAATGTCAAGTTTCATGTCAGCGGAGCGAAGTGATTGGACGAGAGGCGAATAAAAAGCATTAAAACAACGGTGGAAATCACAGAAGGAGGAGAAATTTCAGGGTTTGAAGGAATAATGAGCAGGAAATTGAGGTACGAAGAACATCTGGCATCGGTTAGATTCCTCATTGGCTTTTCAGAGTCTGGCGGAGGAGCAGCAACACAGATTGATGAGGAGGAGGATGGGTGATTGATTCAGCTGAGAAGACCTGAGAAAGCATGAAGATTATAATATTACGAGTAATTGTTCTGCTTCTTCCTCAGGTTCCAATTTAAGCTTCAAGAGCTTCCTATTGATTATTATGTGAGCTTGAAAAATGCTGGAAATTTCTGTTGTCTTCACGTTCACTTTTGAAAGTTGGGTTGAGTATTAGGTGGGAGTGAGGCAGTTGAGAGACCCGAATCCATACCATGCCACAGGCACCAGGCATAACGTGACTCTATGATGCCTATGTGGACCGGCGGCTGAGCTTAATTTATCTCATGATCAGTATTATTAATAATTTATGTTCAAGATACCATTTAACTATTCGTCATAAATATATTTTTTTTCAAGTTCTTTTTTTTTTGGCCAACTTTCCTAAAAAAACCAATATATCATAATTATATTTGCATGTAGGATCAAAACAGCCCCATTAACTAACTCATACATATGAGCCGAAAACAAAATCACAAAAATAAGAGGCAACCCACTTCCCAGAAAATTTAAGCTAAAAGTTAAATCCATGGTGTACCGGAGCTATATCAATCTAATTAAGCATATATGATAAAATGGAATTAATCAGTAAGCTATGATCCAGGGGGCAACAAATCCGCAGAAAGAAACTGAGAAATGTTCATGAGGCTGGGCCAGTCCACGTTAATTTCATCCATGAGGGTCGAACAATCAAACCATATGGCTATTTAGATCAATATGGTTTTGAATTGAATAACCATATTGAGGAGTTATTTGATTCTTACAGAGAAATATCATTACGCTCAGATCATTTTTCATAATTATCTCTGCCTCAACAATACTAGCAATCTGCCATGATCTCTCAAATCTCATAAACCTTTCATGTTTTGTAAACCCTTGATGCAAAATTACGCTCCTCCTGCTGTGTCCATATCTGTAACACCATCAATTCCCTTGAAAACAACTGATAATTTTCTCAGGCAGGAGACTTTTTGGTCGTTCGTGGTGGCTGTACCATTCATATGAACAATATCCCTGGATGGTTTACCCATCGGATTAAAAAGAGTTGGGCTCAGATTTGATCGAGTCATTTCTTCCAATACAGGTGGCGCTTGCATGTACAGATTCTTTCCCCGGTGCGAGACACTGGCTCGTGATAACCTCAACTTAGGATGTTCTTCCAGAAGATCAATGAACTGATTCCACAATAAGATTTTAAAAACATTAGAAAGGCGCAGGCTAAAGATAAATCATATCAGCGCAAGAGAAAAACTTCACTTAATAAAATACAAGTAATCATTAGCACATGAGCCCTGTTCCAATTCCAGAGTCAAGATGCAGACCATTTCATCGATGACGGGATATTTTCTTCATGATGTAAATTGCATGAAGCTAAGTCAAATCAGCCAAGGTAAAGGCGGGCACAAGACTCATGCTGAAGATCCAGACCATGGCCGTTTCCAAATAAAAAAAATTGTAATGTTTCTTGCTTTCTAATATGGTATCCTGACTTGACAGTTTTTTATACCGACAATAATTAAAAAAAGTGAAAAGATGACGTTGATTTTTAGGCTCTTAGGGAATACGTTTCTCTCTCTCTTGGTTTCTGTGCCAAGTTTTGTGCGTGCATAGAAGACACAAATCAACGCAAAACTCCACCGGATCGGCCGCTGGATTCTTCTGAGGCTGACCGGAAAAAGAAAAAGAAGGTGGAAGAGATAGTTAACGCTATCATGAATGATAACATGGAGGAAAAGGAGGCAGAACAGAAGGATCTGGAAGAGAACGAAGATGAAGGAAGGATTGAGGAGGTCTTGGAAGAGGGGGAAAAAAAAACTACAGCACACCTGTGCTGTCATACAAGCAGTCGCTGATGGGTTTTAATAGAGTAGCATATGGTAACACTAGTATGGAAACAGATGACTTGTTTCTGAATGATGAAGAAGTATGTTGGAGTATGCCGGAGCCTACAGAGGAGGTCAAAAGTCTCATGAAGATGTACCCAGTGGTGCCTGTCCCTACCGAGGGATATAATGAGTGGTGTAAGTCGTGGAACTTCTCTCTAATAATCAGTGTTCTGGGAAGAAGATACAATATCTATATGCTGAAATCCCATCTGATGTGCATTTGGGGGTTCCAAGACTGTGAACTGATCGACATACCCAATAATTATTTCGTGGTCAGGCTCACCAACAAAGAACGCTGGAAAGAACACTACCCCTCTGTTTGGATGGATGAGAAGAAAAGTTGAGAGGAAAGAAAATAAGAGGAGGGAAAATGAAGAGAAGAGAAAATTGGAGAGAAAATATTATCACCCTTTATGTTTGGATGAACAAGAGAAACAGAAAGAAAAAAATAAGTATATATATGAATAACTAAAATACCCTTTCTGTTATAGCAAAATATATCTTGATTAAAATTAAATTAAATATCATAATGAAAAACCATATTTACATTAACATAATCATATAATTTAAAATCAAATTATTTGATAAAGATATATTATCATATTATTATATTTTAATATCAAATAATTTTGTAAAAAAAATAGCATTTTGTGTAATGTAATGCTAAAAAAAAACCAAAACAACAACTCTATTTGTTTTTCCTTTCAGTTCATTTTAGAAGGATTTTTGCAATTTTAGTTATTTTGTTTTTCAATCAAGCCAACACAGAAGAAAGACTTGATAATAATAAATAAAGTGAAAAGATGAAAAAAAAAAGGTATTATTTTTCTTTAAAAAAAAATATGTAAGGATAAAGAGGAAAAATATGTTTTTTTTTTTCATTTTCTCTCCATATATGGAGAGAAAAGTAGGGAGGAAAATGGGCTGTGGGACCCACCTCATTGTCTCTCCAACTTTTCTTTCCTCTCACTTTTCTTCTCTTATCCAAATAGAGTAAAAACCATTTCTCCTCCCATTTTCCTTCCTCCCTCATTTGCTCTCCATCCAAGCATAGTATACAGGAAAGTGCTCTATGAAGGACCATGGACCATAGCGTAGCACTACATATTTGTTCAAAGGTGGACACCATATTTTAATCCCTTTAAGAACCAGTTGGGACGTATCGTTACTTGGGTCAGGATCCCACACATACCCATGCACTGTTATAACAGCCACTGCATTACCTTATTAGGAGAAAGGATTGGAAGACTCTTACGAGTGGATCTTAATACCTTATAAGATAGGAAGGCCACAGATGCTAAAGTGGAAAGGGGTAGCTATGCAAGATTATGCGTCGAACTCGACCTGCAGAAGCAACTTGTGCCTAGGATAATCGTGACAAATAAAGTCTTTAATGTTGAATATGAGGGGCTGAAGCTCATCTAGTTTGAGTGTGGACGTTATGGCCGCAAAAGGGAAGCTTGTCCTTGGAAAAAAAGAAACTAGCAGAGCTCTGCAAGTACTAGCATAGTGAATCCGATTAATCAATCGTCAGAAAACCGAACCGAGAACACAAAACCGGTGGACCCTAAGACCTTTGGTCCTTGGATGTTTACCAAGGGGTCTTCAGGATCTTGATTATTGAGAACTAAGAGTTAGAGAGAAGGTCTAAATGACCATAGACAGGGGGTTGGAAGTGTCAGAAGAACTGATATCCCCATGACTAAATCAAGGTTTGTAGTGCTGGATACACTGGAAGAGGAGAATAAAGACAAAAAGGAGGTAGGAAATAGTGAGAACTTGACAAGTAGTCAAACTGGAAAGGAGGAGCTAATAGTAGCTTCTAAGCAGAAGAAAGCTCTGACTATACACAAAAAAGTGGTGGCAGGCACAAAAGGCAGTGGAATGCACATTGCCCCAAGCTATTCAAAAAGTGGATACTAGGCCTAGGGTAAGGAAAATGAAAGGCCCATTTTGAACAAGGAGAATGAACCAACAGTGGAAACACAGAAGTAGGGGGCTGGTACTCGGCAAGAATGGGCTTTAGTGGTTCGTAATAAAATTAACAAGGCCAAAGCGGTGAGCCAACAATCTCATGTGATTGTGTGTGGACAGATGGACTGATTAATCAATCTGAACAGTGCGATGAATACAGGGAAGCCTGATGGAACAGACGCTGACAAACATGAACGAAACGAACAAGCCCCACAGTATACCGGGGGAGTTGAGCAACATGAAAATGACTCTCGGTCTAGACAAAATGTGCATGACGATCCTAAAGCCCCAGACCTTGGTACAGGCCAATCGGAGAGTGATATGGAATATATGGAGGACGCAGCCATGGACTTGGCAGAGAATGGGTCGGAAGACTTGGAATTTGTTCCAAGCACGGCAGAAAATCGGTAAGCCTTACTGTGGCTTTTCTCCCTTTTTTGTTTACTAATGAATATTGCTAGCTGGAATTGTACGAGGGCTGGAGACCGACCTTTCCCTATCACAATTAGAGATATTGTCCATGAAAATCAGATTGGAATTCTCTGTCTTTTAGAACCACAAATTAGTGGGAACAGAGTAGAGAGGATGCTTCACAAACTTGGGTTCAACAATTGGATCCGAGCTGAGGCTTTTGGATACTTGGGAGGTATTTGGGTGCTTTGGAATAAATGGGAGTATGAAGTGGAACTTATTACTTCTAGTGAATAGTTTTTACATTGCTTCACTAAGAAAACTGGAAGTAATACTCAATTCTTCAGCACTTTTGTTTATGGGGAAACCAATTACATGAAGAAAGGGAAGCTTTGGCAGGCAATTAAAGCCATTGCGGACCACACTGAGGGAGCTTGGATCCTTCTGGGGGATTTTAATGCCTATAGAACCCCTCAGGACAAAAAAGGAGGGGCTAACCCACATGAGATTTCCATGGCAGACTTCAATGACTGTATAAGTGAGGCGGGACTCCTAGAAATGCAAGACCGTAAATCTAAATACACTTGGGAAAGGAATGGAGTTAGCGAGAAGCTTAATTGGGTGTTTTGTAATATCGCTTGGGAAGTTGCTAACCTAGAGACTTGCATGACTCATGATGTCAAATACAAATCTGATCACAATATGGTTGTCCTATCTTGGGGTAATAGACTGAGGCAGGAAAGAGTGAGGAAAAGATTTCACTATCAAGCTGCCTGGAGACTGGAGGAAGGCTTTACCTCAATAGTGAAGAATGCATGGGAAGATAGAGATTGGTGCACAGGCGTAGAAAAGTTTCAGCAAACAGCCTCTAATTGGAATAATGAACATGTCAGAAATATCATAAAAAGCAAAAGAACTTTGTTAAAAAGACTAGAAGGTATAGAACGTGCAAGAAGAACCAGGGGAAAATGGGCTAGCTCGAGTGGAAAGGAAAATCTGGGAGGAATATACTAAGTTGGCGCTACAGGAAGAACTGGATTGGTTTCAAAAATCAAGATGCCAGTGGCTACAATGGGGGGATAGAAACACCAGATTTTTTCACGTGTCTACAGTGATTAAGAGGAAAAGCAAAGAATCCTGGCTCTACAAAACAATGAGGGTGATTAGGCGAGCAATAGTTTTGACTTGCATGATATGGCGACTGATTTCTACAGAAGGCTTTACATGAGAGAGAGTGTTGTTGAGGATTCCTCTTACTGGCAGAATGACTTCCCATCATTATCGGTCATGGACATACAAATGCTACACCAAAAAAGTTGACAGCATTGAGATTAAAAACGCAACCTTCATTACCAAAAAAAAAAACACAACCTTCACCATGGGGGCGTTCAAAGCACCCAGACCGGATGGACTCTAGGCACACTTCTTCCAAACCCAATGGGAAAGTGTGGGAGAAGTGATTTACAATCTGATTAAAGAGGCGGTTAGGAATCTAGATTCAATCAGAAAGATCAACCAAACAAATATCACTCTTATCCTTAAGGTGGAGCAACCGGTGACACTCAGGGATATGCGGCCTATATCCTTATGTAATGTCAGTTGCAAGATACTTACAAAGTTAATTACCAGCCAGTTCCAAAGGATCATGAATCATCTAGTGGGGTTAGAACAATGTAGCTTTATTTCCAATAGATCGAGCTGTGATAATATAATCATAACACAGGAGGCAATACACATGACGAGTGGGAAAGGAGGCAAGAAGAAATGTGCTACTATCAAGGTTGACATGGAAAAGGCTTATGATAGACTTGATTGAGGCTTCCTTAAAAATACTCTACAGTGCATAGGGGTGGAAAAATGGCTGTTGGATGTCATTATGGCGTGTGTCTGCACAGTAGAAATGAGAATTCTTTGGAATGGTAAAGCAGGCACCAGCTTCAACCCTTCAAGAGGTGCAAGACAAGGAGACCCACTTAGCCCATACTTGTTTATTCTATGTATGGAAAGGTTGGGACATTACATCAAGGCTGAATGTGATCAAAATAAATGGGAGCCTCTGAAGTTTGGGTTGAATACACATGTGTCACATCTTCTCTTTGCAAACAATCTCATCTTTTTCACTAAAGCCATCTAGCTCAAATGACAAAAATCAAACAGATTATGGGGGAGTTTTGTAGAGTGTCAGGTCACAAAATTAGCCTCCAAAAATCTAAAGCCTTCTTCTCCAAAGGAGTTAATTTCAACAGAGTAATGCAACTGAGCCAGAAGTTGGGAATTGGCATTACCTTAGATTTGGAAAAATATCTGGGTGTACCACTCTTCCATAAACGAGTCACTAGAGAGACTTTTGGGCATATTGTTCGAAAGGTCAAATATAGATTGTCTACGTGGAAAGGAAAATTCTTAAGCATGGCAGGGCGACTGGTGCTGATCAAAGCAGTCATTTCAGCACTACCTATGTACCAGATGCAATCTACTATGCTACCAAAAAGGGTCCTGAATGAAATAGAGAAGATAAGCATACATTTTTTGTGGTGCCAGGATGATTCGGCCAAGAGAATGCATCTTATAGCGTGGCACAGAATACTTGAGAACAAAAAAACAGGGGGCCTAGGAATAAAAAGTCTGGAAAATCAAAACAAGGCTTTCATTATGAAACTTTGTTTGGGGGTTGATCAAAATACAGAAGCTTTGTGGGTCAAATACCTAAGAGCCAAGTATGGCTATGGTAATAGCTGGTTGTCGGAGGTATCAAAACCAAAAATTTACTCCCCCACATGGAAAGCGATAACTGAGATATGGGATGTTTTCTTGCAAGGCGTAGGAAGAAAGGTGAACAATGGTCATGACGCTTTGTTTTGGAGAGATAAATGGATGCCTCTAGAAGCCCCACTCATTGACTATGAGGCAAACAACCTAGCAGATGTTAACATAGAAGATAGAGTAGCAGATTCTATGCTACTAGATGGAAGGTAGAATATGAAGTTATGGAAACATTTCCTGCCTCACCCTATTATAGTAGTCATCAAGAAAGTCAAGCCAACTGGGAGGGAGAAGAGAGATGATGTAATCTGGAGACCTGCAGCTGATGGCCGATTCACTGTGAAAGCGGCCTACAACTGGCTTGCTACCTCAGAAGTTTTGAGTAAGAATCTGATCTGGCAAAGAATTTGGCGTTGGCAAGTGCTGGAACAAATCAAACTTTTTTTATGGCAAATGGGCCATGAGAGAATTATGACAAACTCCCCAAGAACCAAGAGAGGACTATTAAGTAATGGGGTTTGTCCTCTGGGATGCCAGTGTGAGGAGAGTATCATCCATATGTTGAGAGACTGTGAGAGAGCCAAAGATGTGTGGAAACAGTTTATTTCTCCTAACAAATACTCTGTGTTCTTTTCTTCTCGTGACTTGCAGGTATGAATGCAATGGAATTCAAAACATGAATCTAGTACCAAGAGGATGGAACGATGGCCATGAAGTAGCGTTTTTGCCCACACGTGCTGGTTAATATGGAAAGCAAGATGTGCCCAAGTTTTTGAGGGGAAGCAAAAAACACCAACTGAAATGACTCAACAATGTCTCTTCCACCTTATGGAATCGACGACCAATGGGAAATACAAACACAAGATCCTTAGAGAGCAGAATTATATTCAAATAACCTGGAAACACCAACAAAGGGAGCCTACGGATAGAAGTTGATGCCTCGGTGAAAGAGTATAATCAAGCAGCGTGTGGGGGCATAGTGCGTGATGAGGAAGGCAACTGGGTGGTAGGTTTCCAGAAAAACTTAAGGGTGTATCCAACCACAGCAGCTGAAATCTTAGCCATTAAGACTGGATTACAGGTTTGCCAGCAACTTCGGGTTACTGATGTGCAACTCTTCTCATACTCTCTAGAAGCACTGAACTGCCTATTAAGAGATAGTGGAGAGGAACATCTATTTAGAGCCGATATTGAGGAGACAAGGAGGATGATCTATGCAAACTGGAACTTAGAAGTAAACTATGGACCAAGGGAATCTGTGAAATGTGCTGATGTTCTGGCACGGGCAGCCCATAATGGTAAGGAGGAGCTCACTCTTTTGAGGCAGATGCGTGCAATATGTATACACCACATCCTGTTGGATAAGAAGCAGATGATGGAGAAAGCAATTTCTAGCTATTAGTTAGCAGTTTATCTTCCTTTTTCAAGCTTCGGCTTGCCATCCGTAACCCTAAAAAAAAAGTGAAAAGATAATGGGAGTAATCAAAACACTCAAGTAACTATGAAGGTTTGACACATCAAGATTATTCCTGTGCTTCGAAAACACTAAACAAGAAATTCAAAAAAAAAATCTTCTTGGGGAGGGGTTGGCTAGGGGACCTTGAAGATATCTTTGAGAGGAGTGGTGGAGAACTTAGATGAGACCCCATCATCCCAGGAGTGAGCTTTCTGGAGAGAAACATCAGGTGCGGCTGTGATTATGTCAGTGCCAGATGCAACTCTAGCGTAAGACCTTAGCGACTCTTTGGATAGAAGAACAGCCGCGGCGGAGCAAGTAGCTCGCTTCACGATGGAGGATGCCATGTCGTGTGGATTCAAGATTGCTTCTTGGGAAAATGACATTAAGGTCCCACACAAGCAAATATATAGCAAAAAGGTCCCTTGAAATGTGATAATTCTTCTGAAGTCCCAAAGGGACTTGGCTGCCATTTTCAGAAAGTTAAAATGACTTCCTTACCCTAGCATATTAGAGACAGAAGGCGCTGAGGTGTGGCTCTGTTATAGCTGGGAGAGAGGACGTGGAGAAAGAAGGAAGGAGCTATTGGTAATGAAGTATCTTTCCCATTACCATTAGTGAAGTCCAAAGAGGTTCCATTTGAATCTTCACAAATCTTCAGGTCTGGAAATTTCTTTCCTCTCCTCTCCTGGAATATTTTTCTTGACAGATTGATTGTGTTTGGGAATGAGAAATCAAAAAATCATTTTTATCTTTGGTACTGTAAAGTTTTTGTTTTTGATCTAAGATGAACAAGTAATCAATGAAAAACTGTGTTTTTGGTTGGTGTGTGTTGATGATTTAACTTGGGTATATAGGATGACTATGGGTGCTCTGTTTTTGGATTGCTTGTGGGTGGTTTTGCTTTGTTCTGATGCTAGTTTAGGGGCAAAGGAAGAAAAAGATGAAGGTTAGTCTGGGTAGAAACCCTTAGCACGAAATGGGATATTGTGTTGTCAATCAGGCCGCGATAGTTGTCAATGTGTGCCATGACAGTTGTCAACATAGCTCCTTGACTTGTCAATGACAGTTACATGATTTTTGATGCAGGTTTAAATTACTGATGGCGAGTACGTCTGGAAAGCATCTGTTTTGCTTTGTTCACATAGGGAAAAAGTTTATAAATGATGGAGAAGATGATATGAGATATGTGGGAGGTAGTGTAAGAACAATAAATATAAAGGATGGCACAAGTTATGAAGAATTGAAGAAAATTATATCATCAATTGCCGGAGAAGAAAGTAACTCATTTCTTTTGAAATTCTCAGTTCTGTATAGCTTAACAGCACTCAACGTAGAAATTAACAACCTGAGTTATCCAAAATAACAATTAATATAACATGAGTTAATGACAAGTGATATTAACAATTTCATAACAAATAAATGTATGAATATTAACAATTGATATTCAAAATTTTTACAACTGAACGTGTCATTTATTTATAATGTTAAGTAATATTTGCATTAAAATATAATTATTAAGAAGAAGGTGTTACTCAAATTTATATTCAATTGATAAGGGACAGTGCCTCTATTAACAAGTCACAGTGCTCCATTAGCAAGTCACAGTGCCACCATTGACAAGTTAGTGTGTCACTATTGACAACTGATAATTCGCCGCGGCGTCTGACCATATCCGCCGCGGCTCCCCCATCTATTCCAAGGAGCTGTCATTCTGTGTAAGGCGCCGTGGCTCTTGATCATATCCGCCGTGGCACCCAACCCTTTTAAGAAGTTATTCGTTGAACAACAAGTTACAGTGCTACCATTGACAAGTCAGTGTGCCACCATTAACAAGTCATAGTGTCACCATTGACAAGTCATAATGCTACCATTAACAAGTCAGTATGCCACCATTGATAAGTCATAGTGCCACCATTGACAAGTCAGTGTGCCACCACTGACAAGTCAGTGTGCCACCACTGACAACTGATAATTCGCCGCGGCGTCTGATCATATCCGTCGCGACTCCCCCATCTGTTCCAAGGAGCTGTCATTCTGTGTAAGGTGCCGTGGCTCTTGATCATATCCGCCGCGGCACCCAACCCTTTTAAGAAGTTATTCGATGAACAACAAGTTACAGTGCTACCATTGACAAGTCAGTGTGCCACCATTAACAAGTCATAGTGTCACCATTGACAAGTCATAATGCTACCATTAACAAGTCAGTATGCCACCATTGATAAGTCATAGTGCCACCATTGACAAGTCAATGTGCCACCATTGACAAGTCATAGTGCCACCACTGACAAGTCAGTGTGCCACCATTGACAACTGATAATTCGCCGCGGCGTCTGACCATATCCGTCGCGACTCCCCCATCTATCCCAAGTAGTTGTCATTCTGTGTAAGGCGCCACGGCTCCTGATCATATTCGCCGCAGCACCCAACCTTTTTAAGAAGTTATTCGGCGAACAACAAGTCACAGTGCTACTATTGACAAGTCAGTGTGCCACTATTGATAAGTCATAGTACTACCATTGACAAGTCACAATGCGACCATTGATAAGTCATAGTATCACCATTGACACTTCATTAATAATGATTATATATGACAATATAACCAAAATATAATATGATAAAGTATTGAAATATCATATGATACTAAAACAGGTTAAGTAACTTGAATTCATATTGTTGACAACTTATATCAGCAAATTAATTGACAAGTCACAGTGCTCTATTGACAAGTCATAACAGGTCTAATGACAATACAGGGTGTAGGTAATGACAACTGAAATGATAGTAGAATCTAATATGCCAATTCATAGCCAATTTTCATTTGTACCTTCATATACATAAAACTACACTTATTTTACAATCCATCCCAAAAAAAACATAGGGGTTGCATATAATTACAAAACTAAGTATTGGTATGTATTCATTTACAAAAAATTCCCTTCACACAACTGAAAATTTCAGAAGAAATGAGTTGCTTTCTTTTCCAGCAATTGATGATATAATTTCTTTCAATTCTTCATAACTTGTGCCCTCCTTTACATTGGTTGTTCTTACACTACCTCCCACATATCTTATATCATCTTCTCCATCATTTATAAACTTTCCCCCTATGTGAACAACGCAAAATAAATGTTTTCCAGACGTACTCGCCATCAGTAACTTAAACCTGCATCAAGAAGCACGCAACTGTCATTGACAACTTAAGGAGCTACATTGACAAGTGTCGCGGCACACATTGACAACGATCGCAGCCTAATTGACAACATAATCCCATTTCGTGCTAAGGGTTTCTACCCTCACTAACCTTCATCTTTTTCTTCCTTTGCCACTAAACTAACGCCAAAACAAAGGAAACCACCCAAAACAACCCAAAAACAAAGCACCCATGATCATTCTACACACCCAACTTAAATCACAACACACACCAACTAAAAACACAGCTTTTCCATTCATTAACTTCTGAAAACCAAAAACAAAAACTTTGAAATACCAAAGGCAAAAACGATTTTTTGATTTCCCATTCCCAAACAAATGCACAATCTGTCAAGAAAAATATGAGAGGAGAGAAATGAAAGGTTCACACTTGAAGATTTGTCATATTCCTCGCATTTACAAAAGCTTCAACATCTTCACCCATGGAAATCCTCGCATTTACAAAAACTTCACCATGATAAGTTTGCGCAGGAAATCCTCACCCAAAGAACTTCTCCTGTCTTTTTTTTTCTGATGGCAGGGACAGGGCAAAAGAGTAATTTGTGGATTCTAAAAATTACATCTAAGTCCCTTTGGGACTTCAAAATAATTATGAGATTTCAGGGGACCTATTTGATGTATTTTCTTCTCCATGGGACCTCAATGTCATTTTCCCTTGCTCCTTCTCAGCGGTCACTAGAATCTGTAGAGAAGACAACATGTGGCCGAAGGCGGTTGCTTACTTGGGCGTCGATGATGGCAAATTGGCAATAAAGAACAAGAATACAAGATTGCTTTGCCCCTAACGGCCCGTTCCGCCTTTTCCTCATCTTCGTCTTCAATGGGCCCACAATGCTCCGGCTATTGAGTCCAGAGCTGATAAAGCTTGGGCCTCCGTCCTAACACTCAGCCTATGTATGTAATATGTTCACTCAAAAGCCTTATTCAACAAAACCCTTAATTTATTTGCATAAAAATTTGTGTTATTTTTTAAAAAATATCCACTTAAATTATTTGTATTGAAAATTACCCTATTAATGGAAACTTATTTTAATATGAGCAAACAATAGGGAAAAAAATATTATAAAATTTAAGAAACAAAGTGAATTAAAGCTTCACATGTAGAACCAAAATAAACCCATCAATTAGTTCTTATATTTAGAATTAAAAAAAAAACTATTCACCTAAATTTTGAGTTCAAGTCTTTTAAATAAATGAAGTTCTTGGAAGAGCTTTCGCCCCAGTTCCAGTTAAAGTTACATATTCAACTTTAATCAAAATTAGTCGCTAGTATCAGGTAGTAGGTAATTTACCCAAAGTGTTAGGAGTGTGAAAAAAAATGCATATATTTGCTTGTAAATAATATATTTATATGTTCAGTGGGAATAGGGCACAAAAGTGCAATGCATATAAAAATTTATTTATTTTTTTCCACGTGATTAGGTGCCTGTCTGGATTAATTATGAAAAGGTAATTCTGTATTACTCCTCCGGTCCTTAATATAGGACCCAATTCTTGAGTTGGTTTTGGTCCTAAATATAAGACCCATTTATCATATTTATCAATTTTCTCTAAATTACCCCTATAAATACTCTCTCAACCATAATCAAGTAAAAGAGGGAGATAAGGTATTAAGAAAGATGATTGTGGTGTTTTAGGAAAAATGTGTCATATTTCTTATAATTAACTAACTTACCTAACTTCCTTAATTTAATCAAATTAGTTAAATGGGTCTTATATTAAGGACCGGAGGAGCATTATATTATTTTCAGTCCTATTTACAAGATCTTATTTGTAAACTATAAACGAGGTCTTATAATTAGATCCGGAGGTTGTATGAGATAAATACATGGCAGGAGTTTTTCTGTAAAGCGCAAAAACATTATCCTAAATGGAGGCAAACAAGCAACGCCGTAGATTCAAACACAGTTATACCTTTCTCACATCTATTCTCTACTTCTGTAGCACATCAATATTTTTGTCTTTTTATTTTGCCTTTTTTATTAACTGTTTCCCATAATTTTTGTCAATTATCATTGTTTTAGATGCGCTAAAACTTTGTGAGGACAGTACTCACCAAAAATAGAAACAGGAAAGATTGGGACGGCAAAATAAGATTCATATGAAACAATGAATAATCCTTTGGAACGCTGATCAAATGGTATTTCGTTCCCCTAGTTTGCTTTTTTTTTTTTAATTCCAAAAAAAAAACCACGACAAAATGATCATTAATTAAAAGAAAGTTCACACAGTACAATAAAAAGTAAACCAACAGTACAAAAATTTAGCCTAAGAAAACAAGTTTTTGAAATAACATCCACACATCCATCTATCTTGGGAAAATCGAAATTACGAATTGATGCACTGCTTAGCATGTTACTGGTTCTTTTAATGCTTCTCTGTTTTGCTTCCCTTCCAGGAAAATTATCTTTCTCCTTTGAAATTATTGTTACCCACTTTATGCATCATACAATCCTCATTCATATTTTTCAGAGTTAATCCCATCTGTATTTTTGGTTTTGATCCCTAGAAGTCTAAAGGCAAACCAAAATAAAATCAAGTTTTAGGAAGCAAAACCACTGATTTCAAATTTCTGAAATGAATACTAAAAGAAGGTCAAGAGACAATAATATTAACCCTATTTTTAAATTATTTTTACAATAGTCTGGTGTATCAGAATTCACTGAAAGACTGTTGTATGCGACTTACATCCAACTAGATAGACTGAAAATCACATCATCTCCTTCCCTTTCCCCTCCACTTTCTTTCTGCCCTCCACCAAGCATACTTAACAATGAGTTATTCTCATGGATGACGTAAAGAAACCACAAACCTGAACTTGACCTTGACTCCGAATGCAAAATTAATGAGTTCTCGTTTATCATAAATCATAGTCCCAACATTGAACAGACTGGAACAAAACCATATCCTCATGTATCTGAAAACACGCCATATGGACGAGCATCAGCTCATTGGGGGATTGTCTGGAACTGATAGAAGAACAGTTCAACGATACCACAAGTATAGCAGAACTGTAATTTGAATAAGCTTTTAGTCTTTTAGCAGCTTCAGGAGACCACAGACATGATAGCAGAAACTCAGGTGAAAAAAATCCACCTAACAATATCTAGTTGCCTACAAAAAAAAAAAAAACAAAAACAAGGGTATAATGTTACAGGATCAGCATTGCTGTCTGCAAATGATCTCACCAAGAAACATCAACCATTTTAGAACAAATCATATGAAAGTGATATTGCCAAGTTAAGATTATGAAACACAGAACAAACCATTTTTTTTTGGGTTTTTTTTGGGGGGGGGGGAGGAAGTTGTTATTATCACAAATAAAAATAAGATTGTAAACCTTGCCAAGTGCAAGAAGACTGAGAGCAGAGCACAAGGTTAATTCCATTAAACAATGTTCAGGAATTAGAATTTTGCAACGTTTGGAAAATAAAAATCAAAGGAAGAAAATTGATTCTCTCTTCTTTTTTTTTAACTATATACCCGAATAAAAAGGTTAACAGCATGACAATCGTGTGTTAACATAATTACACAAGCAAGCAACCAAATTTGAAGTTCTCTAATCTTAACCAAATGAGTTTAGCATATGAGGTAGATACCTTGCCTAGAATAAATTAGACTATAAGGGCGGCATGTTTCCTGCATTCCTTTGGGCATGGAATTTCTCTATACTTCTGTACCAGTCCCACTGGAAAAATAGCATAGCAAGGCGTAATATTCCGGCAGCAAAAACCTCAACAAAAGCCATCAAGAACGAGCTTTGTGGGGAAAATCCAGAAACTCCTAAGGCCAGCAAGTATCCCTCAAAATTGCAGGGGATGAAAAAGCTGCCAGATTTGATGCCCTTTAAAGCTCTCCGAGCAACTTCATCAGCTTTCATTAAACCGCCAGAGGACGCAATTAAACTGGTTATCTGTGGTTTTTTCTTGTTTTCTGTGAAGAGCATGTTTCAGTTTATCAACTCCCTTGACTACAGAAAAAAGAAGGGAAAAAACCTGACAAGGGATCAAATAATCAGATATTTGGTGCACATTACATACAAAAGGAACAAATTTTGACATTCTAATTCCATGGGGCCATAACCCTGTAGGCAATAATTGTACCATGAGTTATGAGCATTCCCTTAATACATACTATTCCCCTTAGGACTGATTTTACAACTCGCTTATGTACTGTCAATGCCCACCAAAAGGAAATATTTAGCTAAGTATGACAATCAGCTTGAAATATGGATTCAGGTATTCTGATCTGTAGATTATGGCTCCTCACATCCATGATCGGCTTGAACAAACAAGATCAAATTGATAACAGATGATATCCAAGAGGCTACTTAACTCATTACCAGTACAAAATGAACACTGACAGGTTACCAAAACCAAAAATGATGTAATTGAATAAATAAGCTCAAAAACTATTCAATACCTTCCGATAGACCAGGAGTGTCCGTGTCTGGAGGGAATATAAGAGAAACACGAATGTTATCCGCTATAACCTCCTGCTGCAATGCCTCTGCTAGTCCACGAAGCCCAAATTTACTGGCAGCATAAGCTGTATAACCATAAATACCCACCTACAGAGAAACATAAATTCACGTCAACATATATATAGCTTCACAATACTAACTTGTAAATTTTTATTAACAGTTTTAGAATCTGAGAAAAGAGATAATTAGCATGCGTGATCCATCAATGATTATTTGAATGAAAACTTAAAGCATTCTTGATAATCCATCTACACGGAGATGCATGGTTTAGGTTTGCAGGCTCACAAATTTGAGTTCTGCCTCATATTCCATGCCAGTAACGTTTCTCAGAGGGCTTGACTCTAGTAATTGCTTACAGGATGCCCATCAAGACATCTTTGGTCAAATCCAAAACCGCCTAGAATGATTTTAAACATAGTCGCAAAACTCAACACACTTGATGTACAAATTCTATTTCACGAGTTTGTCTAATAACCAGTAAATAATAAATTTTTCAAATGAACATTAGATGCACTGGTCCGGCATTGGCATGATATGCCAGACAACATTTGAAGCAACTTCTGCCGAAGAAGAGAGTGACAGTCTTCCCTCTTATGCTAATGTTTACATGGAAAAGCCTTGAATTGATGTCCCAACGTCAAAAACGAAAGACTTCCCCAACATTTGTAGATGTTTGCCAACGCAGTTTTATCGAGGAAACATATTCAAATCCCATTTCTCACGTACACAGATCACTTTAAGACCATAAATAATACTCCCTCCGTCACATATGTTATAAGCAGATCAAAATGTTACTTAAAATCAGTTAGAGACAATAAACGTGTAAAAATTAGAAGTTTTTTCATTAAAATGTCCTTATTTATGGAGAAGATAGAGTATAAAAAGAGAGAATAAAAAAATTATTAAAATAAAAAACATGAAAAAGAGAGAATGTGTGATGGGAAAATAATGGTTTGAGAAATGAGATAATAAATATATTAAGTATTAAAATAAGTAATTAATGAGGACAAAATAGAGAATTCTTTACAAAATTTAAGACAACTTGTAAATGGTACTGATAATGTGCTTATTTGGCTGAGCGTTCAAAAGCCCATAAGTAACTTATAGCCTGCTATAAAGCCCAAATAAAAATTAAGAGTCTGTTTGTTTAAGCTGTTGGGCTATCTTACTTATGCCCAAAAATTGCCCTTAATTTCACGATTTGTATAAGCCGACATGAATAGCTTTTGTGAGTCAACATGAATAGCTTTTCCTGTGCCCTCATCGTGCTTTTCCTGTACACTCAAATAACTGTGTCAGAAACTCTCAATTTTTCTCTTTCTTTCCCTGATATTATTTTTATTCTCTCTCTCTCATGCTCTCAAGATTCAGATTCAGATTCGAAAGGCTCTCGTCTCCTCTCCTCCACACCTAATATTTTATTATTATTTTTATTCTCTTTCTATCATGAATTTAAATTTAAAAATATTTTATCCATTAAAATTATATTTCACTTTATAATCACAATAAATTTTTATGATATCTCTAATATTTTAAAATATATTTCAGGCACTAAATTTTATTTCTTCATATTAAAATAATTTAAATTCATTGTATTATGTAAATTTATTTTTTTATCATGTTTTATTATTTATTAAAATTTATACTCATTTTGGTAATTTTACAAACTAAACTTATTTTTATTCAATTATAACCCAAATAACTCTTTACCTAATCTAACGTTTACAAACTAACTTTTATGAAATCCAATCCAAACACAATTCATATCACCAAATTTAACTTTTACTCAATCTAACTCTTTTAAAAATCAAATTGATAATCAGCTACTTTTATAATCACTAATTCAAAAGAACCTAGTAAAGTTGCCTAATCCTCTCCACACTGTTTGGTTGGAGGGTTTTTGGGAAGAGAGGGGAGAGGAGGGGAAGGGAATGGAGGAGAAATTATGTTTGGTTCAGAAAAATAAAAGGAAGGGGAGGAAAAAAAAATTTTCCTTTTAGTGCTCCCCTCCCCTCCTTTTACCCCCTCCAAATTTGGAGTTTTTTTATAGGAGGGAGAAATATTATGTTTCATCCTAACTAAATTACAAATTTTAGTTTTTTTAATATTCTAAGTTTATCCTTTTCATTAAAAACTTTTTTTTACTCTTTGCTTTTTTTTTTTACTCTTTTTTCTTTTCAGCCTCTACTATTCTTCTACAGATTTTTTTACTCCTTGGAGACTCTTTTTTTTCCCGCATATTTTCTTTCTCTCATTTCATTATTTCCCACACTCTCTGTTATTAATCTTCCACATCTTTTCCTCTTATCTGATCATCCATCTCATTCATCTTATCAATATTATCAGTATTATTTATTCGTTCATTATGTATAAAGCTATTCTTTATTGGTTTATATGAGTTGAAGTCGTTGAGATCTTCCCACTGCCATTAATCTTCCAAATTTATTGATATGCGTGTCCATATATACCTATTTTAATTCAATTGCATTTTTTTTATACAAAACTCTATATGTTATCTAATTGAACATGTAAAGTTACGCACGTTATATAATTAAGAATAGAATAGTTTAAAACTTGTAGCATAAATTTATTTGTAATTTATATAATATGCTAAAGATTATAATATATTTTTTATTGACATTTATTTTGATATATGATTATTTATAATCCATTTGTGATGTCTCAAGATATATGTTTTTTTCCAACCAAACAAAACTCATACTCTTCCCTCCTTTTAATTCACCTCCCCTCCCTTCTCCTACATTGAACCAAACAATGCCTTCAAAGTATTGGACAAATACCTGCCCAGCCAGTGACGACACAATAGCAATTGAAGCAGGGCCCCTGTCCATCCTGTTCTTCATTGCCGGCAACGCAGCCTTTTTTTTTTTTTTTTGAATGGAAGGGAAAATGTATAATAGAAAGTATAAAGATACAAGGCACTACCCTCTAAGCCTCAGCCCCTATAAGGTTCAAAAGGCTGTTGGCTTTGACGGTGTGATTAACAATGGAGCAAACAGAAAGTAAAATGCTATCCGTAGCTAAGGACTCGTTGGTAAAAATACATTTATTTCTATTGTCCCACAATTTCCAAACGAGGGTCCCAAAAAATAGGCGTCGTTGCATTGAGGATCTTTGGGGATTGAGATTCTCTTCGATCCAATCCTTATAGGGCTTGCTGAGAAAGTCATCAATGTGGTCTCTGTGGATAACTTTTTGCCAGCATTCTTTTGCCGCTGGGCAAGCCGGCAACGCAGCCTTGATCACATTGAAGCTCCCCATTAAATTCACGTCCATAATGAACTTCACCCCAACCAGTTCCTCCTTCTCGATCTCCGCGGCCCAAAACACCCCGTGATTCACAATCAGCTCATCAATAGGCCCCGCTTCATCCACTGCCCGCTTCAAGGCATCGTAGTCGCGCACATCGGCGGAGTAGACAGCCACATCGATGGCGGTGGAGAGGCGAATCGAATTCCTGGCCTGCTCAAGCTTATCCACAGAGCGAGCAAGGATCGAGACGCGAGCACCCTCAGCCACAGCCTGATGGGCCAAGGCGAGACCGATCCCACTCGATCCGCCGGTGATGAAAACGTGGCGATTCTTGATGGTGATCTTCGCCGGACGAGGCCGTACGATGAAGTACAGGAGAATGAGAACAGCAAGAGGAGGCAGAAGGAGGAGAGAGAAGAGGGCGAAGTAGACGACCGCCATTTCTCTTATGCTTCGAAAACTTCGAAATGGGCGGGAAATTTATAGTAATCTTACGCCACTCGCAGCTGGGCGATCCTTCCAAGATTGAACATTTATCATTCACAACGACCGAAGACCTGGCTCACTCACCGTCGGGGGCTTGACTGTATTCGTACATTTAAAATTCAAAAAATGTAAAATTAGCAAATGATGCTTAGTTGCAGACAACGGTAAATTCTTCTAGTGCCACGTCATTTGTGATCTCTCCAATTAAATAAAACCAACTCAAATAAATTCAGTGACATGGCATCACTGGTCAGAGAAACAAAAAGTCATGGGTCCCACAAAAGTTTATATTTAACAGTTTTTCTGCCTGTTTGGATGAAATAAAACTATAATTTTAAAAATAATTTTACAGTATATAAAGTAAATATGTAAAAAAAATTATGTCAATTTGAGAAAAAATATTTTTACATAACACTTTTAGAGGTATACAAATACTCTCTTACTGTTCCTCCATTCCTCCCATTTTCACTTCCAACAATGTCCCTTCCCCCGGGCCATGAGACAATCAAGCCACTAAGGTCCTGTTTGGCAGAGAAGTAGAAATTTCTTATAAGTACATTTCATGTAAGTTAAGATAAAACTTCTTTCACATACTTGTCTCATATTCCGTAAATCACTATTAAAAAACTACTTGTAAGCTACTTATAAAATGTTTCAAACATATCCTAAATTCATCAGCAGTTGAAATGTGAAAACCACCCTAGAAAACATTGACCAGTTTAACCCCACTCCACTAACAGGTCCTTCCCCATAATATATTAAAAATATTTATCTATAAAATTTATGACAAAGACATTGTGAGTGGAAAAACTATTTTATTACTCTGTTCCTTATAATTGTGAAGTATGTAATGTTTCTTCTTAATTAAGACACTCAGAAGTTGTCTCAAATTTAATGTGTTGATTTTTCATTTTATCCTTATTTAATTACTCATATTACTTATATCATTATATTTAATTTTCACACATTATCTTTCATTCATATAAATGAGAGTATTTTTGACAAAAAAGTTATATTTTTTATGTATTTATTGTCCCTAACTAATTTTAACTAACATTTTAAATAACGTCATTTGAGTAACCGCCTCTTATAAAACAGAAGGGAACGAGTACTTGCTAAGCTTTGATTGTTTTGCAATTTTGCAAATTCTTTTAAATTTTAAGTCACATTTAGATAAATTTTCCAACTTGTCGATTTTTAATAAGATATCTTAAAAAAATTACAAAATTTGAGAGGTAAAATAAACTAAGTCTTATACTTAAGACTAAATGAATATCTTATATATCTTCTATATTTAAAGGCAAAGTAGTATTTTTTTTTTCAAAACAAAACTTACATCAATTTACTTATATTGATTAGGTTTACTCGATCAGATCTTGTTATACGTGATTTTTTATACAATATGCATATATCTACCGGGTCCAAGTTAGAAATAGAAAATTTATTTTGTAAAAAATTACAAAATTTATTTTTTAAAGTATCCTTATTAATCATACATAGTAAGAAAACTTTTATAAAGAGGTGATACAATTGTAAAAAATATTTTTAAAAAATAACACATATTTGTTATAAATTATTAACGCAACTAAATTTTTAAATATTTATAAATTAGTTATCTAATTTTTATATTAAAGATTAGATGTAAAAGTATGAGTGTGTGACAATTCAATTAAAAATTGACAAGTTAGAAAATTTATTTAAATGTGACTTAAAATTTAAAAGAATTTGCAAAATTGCAATAACAATCAAAGTTTAATAAGTAATAAAATAGTTTTTTCCACTCAAAAAATTAATATATATAACAATGTATTTGTTATTTTACAATATCAACTTAGTATAAATGTTATAAGTAAATATTTTTAACATATTGTTGGGGAGGGCACGATGGTGGAATGGGGTTACTAAAGTAATGAAGGTTTTTTGGGGTCGTTTTCAAATTTGAATGGCTGATGGATTTGATGGGTAGATGGAACAGAGAAAAAGGGGCATTGTTGGAAGTGAAAATAAGAGCCCAGTATGTTTTACATAGACCGATAAAAATCTTAAACTTTATTAACTTTCATTTAAAATTTAAAAAAAATGACCAAAAAATATCTTTTAAAATTTAAAAAGACAGATAGGTCATGTAGATAAGTGAAAGGACCACATAAGCATGAGGTAGAAATATGGGATTTGCAAAGTTTGGTGAAAAGACTAAATTGTCACTAAAATTAAATGAAAAGCATCAACAGGTTTTGTAAAGTGATTGACGACTTTCAAATTAAATTTAACCACTTTCATAACTTGTTTTACAATTTGTTATTAGCCATTTACAAATTAGGCGAAACTCAGGTGATTCAGTTGAATAAAATTACTAATCATGTAACGTGACTGATCACTTGCGAAATGAAAGTATCAATTTTCATAATATATTTCACAACCTATTATTAGCCATTTCTAAACAATTTTACTTAATATGTAGCATGATCAATAACTTGCGAAATGAATTTGTCCATTTTTATAACATATTTTGCAGCCTGTTATTAGACATTTCCAGACAATTTTACTAAATATGGAATGTGATTGATAACTTGGAAAATGAATTTGACTATTCCATAATATGCTTTGTGTAATATTCTAAATTTTATTTTAAGATTTAGTTTAAAAAAATTCAAAAAAAATAAAATTAGAATTAAAAAATAAAATAATAATATTTTTAAAAAAAAAAGGGGGAAAGAAGTCAACTTTCCACCAAAATTCAATGGAAAGTAGGAGTTGGGGGTTGGGATAAAATTTATTAGGGGGAACTCCCCTAATAAATATGTGGGGGTGTTAAATATCCCCCCACATTTCAGTTTTTGCCGTGCGCAGGATAGAAAGACGGAAAGAGAGAATTAGTGTGAGTGAGAGAAGCAGACCACTGAAGGAGGGGATAAGTTTTAAAAATAATTTAGGCATATAAAATTATTTTTTTCTTTCAAACTTTTTTTATAAATATTTTTTATATATTTTACGCTTCTTAATAGTAGTATTACTATAGTAATTAGAAAAAAATTTGAGACTTATATATAATATAAGTATTGAGTTTTGATAATATATTATTATAGGAATTTAGAGATAAATAAGTAGTTAATTTTAATCAGTTTAGATTTACTCATTTATTGGTTTTTAGCATTTAAATTAATTTTGTTTAGTTGGAAAAATATATATAAGATATATATTATATTTTTACCAATTAAAATTAAGTTAAATAATTTATTTAGGTTCTTTGACATATTATTGATATTTTAATCAGTTTAGTTTTGTTTATTGAGTAACTGGAGGTTTTAAAATAATTATTTTAGCTAAAAATTTTATTATTTATAGAAATAAATATATATAATAGTTATAACCATTAAAATTTTGATTAAATTATTTATTTATAAATATTTGAAGCATTATTGAATTTTTGATCATTTGGTTTGAAGTTTCAATTTTAAATGAGATTTTTAGAGTCCAGAATATAATAAATCCATATTTTGAAATTTTGAAAAATTCTTTTTATTAGAGTAAATAATTTGGAGGATGTAAATAAATGTTTTGGCTTGTTAGAAAATTATAAGTTGGTTCTGAAATACTTAATTTTGGGTTATGAGAGCAGTGAAAATTTAGAATAAAAATTAAATTAAGTTAAAAATTTAAATAATATATAGAAGCTTAATTAATTAATTAATTAGCTGATATTAATATGTGGTTATATTAATAGTATAGATTAATTATTATTTGAGTAAAGGATTGACCTTGTAGTTCCTTACTATTGCATTGGCGAGAGGTAACCACTTTTCACTTGTTATATATGCTAATGTGTTGTTTGTGAGTATTTTGCTATTTTAGAATAATAATGTGTTTTTTAGAACTCAAGTAGATATGTTATACCTTTTGAGCTATGAAAATTGTCTTGTGAGATTTTTGAAATTATAATTGAGAAGTATGAAAAAATATATGATTTATATCTTATGGATTATACTGAGAAAAGACTGAGACGTTTTTCGTTATATTGTGAATGATTAGTTGTTATTTAGATTTTGGATTGAGCCCTATCCTACCATATGGTAAGGTCGTTATTGGTGCACATTGGTTGGCTTCCTTCATCTCTAGAATAAGGGATAGACGTTGGTGACTTCTTACTTGTCCCCCAATAAGTGGGATAGGCCTATATATCTGATTGATCCCCTGTAGTGAGGGATAGACTTATGTGATTTGTGTGTTAGCTCCTATAACAAGGGTTTAGATGATTGGGATTATTTGAATATACATATTTCCATCGATATATCTATATTTCCTGAGATTTAATAACCATCCCACTTGACACCTTACGATCACATGTTAGTATGTATGATGAGTTGGAAAGCTGGTTACTGAGGCGTTTGTCTCACCCCCATGGTTTTTACTATCTTCAAGTGATAGTTCAGGTGGTGGCCCATTAGGGAAGGCTCCGGAGGCATAAAGTGCTGTTATAGCTTGTATAGCCTCCTTGCTTTTGTTCTATATACTGGTTTATTATATATTGCCACATAGGGCTCATCTACTCTAGTGTTGTAAACTAATATTTTTAATTACTACTATCTGATATGGGAGGCTGTTAGAAAGCTAGAAATCTTTAAGACTTTACGTGTTATGCTATAAAGTGTTGACTTTTGACTAATGGGCTCCATCCTTTATACTAAAATGATTTGTCAGTTCGTATGTTTGAAAATATGAGTTTGGATTGGGCTAATGGTTGAATGATATTTCTGGATTTTAGAAGTCCAAGGCCCAAGTTAATGATAGAAGTGCTCATGATATAAGTTTATTTTTTTTAATCTAAATGAGTTTTGAATGGACGGTTGTCTCACTTTGCAACCTGTTATTAACAATTTCTAGATAATACTAAACATATAATGTAATTGACAACTTGTGAAATGAAGTTGACTATCCCCATAATGCATTTTGTAACTTATTACTAGTCATTTTCAGACAATTTTACTAAAAGTGTAACATGATTAACAATTTACAAAATGCATATGACTATTTTCATAACACATTTTGCAACATTTATTAGTCATTTTCAGACTTGGTGCAAATTTTTGGGGAGGCTAAGTCAGACAAGTTGACTAGACATGTAATGTAATTAACAACTTGAAAAATGTATTTGCCTATTTTCATACTATTGACTTGATCAATTTCCACCAAATATAACCTTTTGGGAGAATTAAATAAGGAGGTAAATGTTTTGAGAAATTAGTAGATAACAGATAAATACCCCTAAAGTATGTCATAATAAACATATTAATAATAATTTTCATGATTTACTACATTTGTAATAGTATTGACCATTAGAATTATGGTATTTACCAAAAACCAGTAACCCTGTAACAGCAATTACATCACATATATTCAAATGAGAAATGAGAAAGCCCAAAGTATATATATGTGTTCTTCAAGTCGTATGAGGAAGCCAAAGAAATAGAGAAGTAGCCCATTACATGATTGAAGAATGGTAACGTGAGAAAAGTAGAGGTAATTTAAAATAATTTTAGAAGTTGGAAGTTCGGATGAACCCTAAACAAGTAAAACGAAGTTGGAAGTTCAGATAAAGATGATTTGAAAGTGAGGATCTGTAATTGTTTCAGGAGAGAAGGACGTTGGGAACATCGTGAGGGAGAGAGAAAAGAGCCTGAAGTGAGAAAGAAGAACTCTCTTTGATCTAACAAAAAAAGAGTGAAAGAAAGGGTATATAGGTAAATTGTCAAAAATTGCAAATCCCAAATGAATACCTACAGAGTTATTTGTCTTTTTATGAAATTAGAATGACTTATTCAAAATTTTAGAATTTAATAGGTATTTATATGGGATTTTTCCTGAAATTTAATAACTTTTTAACTTTATCCTTATTTAATATACATTATACCTCATATAAATAAAGTCGACATAGTAATAAATGAGAGATAAAATTATACATCGATACAAAAATTTCTCTCAGTGCCTTATAAATAGAATTTAAAAAAATCTTCTTTCTCTGTCCTATAAATAGAACCAGAGGAGTATAAATTTTTGTGGGACCCATGACTATTGATTCCTCTTACCATTACTGCCATGTAAGACTGAATTTATCTGAGTTGGTTTCATCTAGTTGGCAGGGAAGTTACAAAATCTACCATTCCCAATGGCGGCAATATACTAGAAATATATATATATATATATATATATATGTATGTATGTATATATATATTGAGAAAAACATAAAACAAAACGAAAATTGTCTGGGAGACTAATGTCAAGTTTCGTGTCAGCAGAGCGAAGTGATTGGACGAGAGGCGAATATAAAGCATTAAAAAACAATGGAAATCACAGAAGGAGGAGAAATTTCAGGGTTTGAAGGAAAATGAGCAGGAAATTGATGTAAGAATATCTTGCATCGGTTGGATCCCTCATTGGCTTCTCAGAGTCTGGCGGAGGAGCAGCAACACAGATTGATGAGGAGGATGGGCGATTGATTCAGCTGAGAAAACCTAAGAAAGTATGAATAGTACTCTTCATACCCTCAATATGAGACTTATTTAACTAATTTAATTATATTAAAGAAGTTAAGTAAGTTAGTTAATTATAAGAAATATGACATGTTTTTTTCAAAATACCATAATCATCTTCTTTAATATCCTTCCTCCACCTTTTACTTGATTATACTTGAGGGAGTATCAATAGAGATGATTTAGGAAAAACTAATAAATATGATAAATAGATTTTATATTTAGGACCGAAACCAACTTAACAATTAGGCCATATATTAAAGACTGAAAGAGTATAATATTACGAGTAATTGTTCTGCTTCTTCCTCAGGTTCCAATTTAAGCTTCAGGAACTTCCTATTGATTATTATACAATCTTGAAAAACGCCGGAGATTTTTTTTGCTCAAAAAAAAAAACGCCGGAGATTTTCTCTTGTCTTCACCTTCACTTTTGTGTGTTGCGTGGAGTACTAGGCGGGAGTGACGCAGTTGAGAGACTCGAATCCACGCAATGCCACAGGCACCGCGCACAACGTGATTCTGTGCCTATGTGGACCGACGGATGATTTAATTTACCTCGTTATCAATATTATTAATAATTTATGTTCAAGAGAGTACCATTTAAATTTTATGACAACCCGCGCTATTTATTAGTCATAAATAATTTTTTTCAAGTTTTTTTTTTTGCCAACTTTCTGGACAAAAAAACCAATATATCATAATTATATTTGCAGGTAGGATCAAAACAGCCCCATCAACTAACTAAAATCACAAAAATAAGAGGCAACCCACTTCCCAGAAAATTTAAGCTAAAAGTTAAATCCACGATGTACCAGAGCTACATCAATATAATTAAGCATATGTGAGAAAATGAAATTAACCAGTAGGCTATGATCCGGGGGCAACAAATCTGCAGAAAGAAACTGAGAAATGTTCATGAGGTTGGGCCAATCTACGTTAATTTTATCCACGAGGGTCGAATAATCAAACCACATGGCTATTTAGATCAATATGGTTTTGAATTGAATAACCACATTGAGGAGTTATTTGATTCTTACAGAGAAATATCATTACGCTCAGATCCTTTTTCATAATTATCTCTGCCTCAACAATACTAGCAATCTGCCATGATCTCTCAAATCTCATAAACCTTTCATGTTTTGTAAACCCTTGATGCAAAATTATGCTCCTCCTGCTGTGTCCATATCTGTAACACCATCAATTCCCTTGAAAACAACTGATAATTTTCTCAGGCAGGAGACTTTTTGGTCGTTCGTGGTGGCTGTACCATTCACATGAACAATATCCCTGGATGGTTTACCCATCAGATTGAAAAGAGTTAGGCTCAGATTTGATCGAGTCATTTCTTCCAATACAGGTGGCGCTTGCATGTACAGATTTTTTCCCCGATGCGAGACACTGGCTCGTGATAACCTCAACTTAGGATGTTCTTCCAGAAGATCAATGAACTGATTCCACAATAAGATTTAAAAAACATTAGAAAGGCGTAGGCTAAAGATAACTCATATCAGCACAAGAGAAAAACTTCACTTAATAAAATACAAGTAATCATTAGCACATGAGCCCTGTTCCAATTCCAGAGTCAAGATGCAGACCATTTCATCGATGACGGGATATTTTCCTCATGATGTAAATTGCGTGAAGCTAAGTCAAATCAGCCAAGGTAAAGGCGGGCACAAGACTCGCACTGAAGATCCAGACCATGGCCGTTTCCAAATAAAAAAATTGTAATGTTTCTTGCTTTCTAATATGGAATCCTCACTTGACAGGTCTTTATACAGACAATAATTAAAAAAGTGAAACGATAATGGAAGTAATAAAAACACTCAAGTAACTATGAAGGTTTGACTCTTCAAGATTATTCATGTGCTTCCAAAATAATCTTTCAAGGGCACAAAGTCAAATGAACGTACAAGAAGCTGCTCTGCAAATTCCACACGCTAAAATATTTAAATTTAAATACATCATTTTAAAACGTACAGTATTAGATGAAAAAGATAATGGCAAAATAAGGACTCAGAAAGAGAGAAAAAAAAGTATATGCGCCCCCAGGCATGAGCTGCAGTGAAACGTACATGTTAATAGTTCCAGTTTCATAACACATATACATACATATTTGGTTTAGTCCCTTAAAAGACATCAAGAATAGAGAAGCATTAAGAAAACATAAAACTATTAAATTTATAATTATACATCGAAGAGGTTCGGAAGTCAAGAGCTGAGAAATAACCTTCTGCAATGTGACTGAAGGCTCCACTTCAATAAGTACACCAGGACCACACACAAGGCACTCTTTATCCCTCTCGAATTCCGTGACTTTAGTATGGACGCCTTGTGTTCCATTGTACCTACATAAGATTGGATTAATTGGTAAGCAATGGTCATACTTTATCCTGTGCGTCTAAGACACAAAATAACAAGCGAATTGTGTGAGCACACAGATTTGTATGTACAAAAGTATTAGAAATTCATGCTCGTCCTTTTAAGCGTTGTAATTTCAAACTTTAGAGGATGAAGCCCTAGCAATCCGGAAACAATTCTAATGGATAAGTTGAAAAGGAAATACTTAAATATTTGTAGGGCAAAATAGATACTAGAGGACCTAAAGTGAAGTACTGAAATTAGCCATGCTACATGGGATTGGCAGAAAGAAATTATTGTAAAAATAGAGAAAATGAAAAAATACATCATACAACACTGGCCATTTGTATACTACTAGGCAAAGATCTCGCCTCAAGCCCTTGGCTAAGTAAAATTAATATTTAGGGCCATTTTCAGAGATGTGATACTAAATTCATTGATGGACCTTCTGCTTTCCCGGGAAGAAAAAAAAGGGGAATAAGAAGACCGCTTTGCCCATTGTCCAATCCCAACAGTTTTTGCACCAGGAGGCATTTTAGACATGCATCAATAAAATCATTAATGGGCCTTCCCCTGACAACTAAAGCTTTTCAAACAACTTGACCCTCAAAAACCATTATAGATCGTGTATTGAAAATTATACTATTATTACCCCAAAAAAAAAAAAAACTCGAGCAACATGAATATACTGAACGGTGCATAATTTTGAGCAATTTCAGGCGTTTCTTTTGCATTAGACCTTTATTAAAGAAAAAATGTTTTTCTGTGTCCATGTCTAATATTCTATATCTCAAGTATGCATCCCATCTAAAGTGAGTAAATGCAGAAAAGATGATAAAAACAAGATTAAAGATTGGAAATAGCAATTATTATAGAAAAGAAAGCACATACGTTAAATAATTGGACAAAGTTTTGCTGCACTCTGTTGCAATCTTCAGTGTTTCCAGTGCACATGCAGCAGATATAATTGCATTGGTGGAAGCTATAGCTGGAATGATGTTCTTCACAACACCCTAGCAAATAATTAACAGCTTAGTGACAAAAAAATATGTAGTCCAAGTATGACAAGGGCAGGAAAAAAAGGAGAAGCACAAGTATCTAATAATTCATGGTAATTCTAAGAATTTGTTCGGAAGGATTGGGTAATAAAATGTGGTGGAATAGGATATGTTGGCAGCCCATCATAACCTGACCCACACCCTCGTTTCCAAAATTCTACAAATTGAGGGGTTTCAGATGGTTTGTGTTCCTTTTCATTTAACATTTGCCCTGTTAGCTTTTCACTTTCCTGTTCTTCTTCATATTAAAAGAAAATATGAATAAGTGAATATTGAAAACCTCTCCTCCGACAACACCCCCCTATTTATTAAAAAAAAAAAAAACCACTCTGTTAACAGCATTGTAACTTCCAAATGACTGTGAATCGGGACTAACCCCATCCCAGCTTTCTTCAAAACTCCCAAAACAAGCCCTCAGCAAAGGCAAAAGGCAAAACCGTATGGATTGAGAAAAATCTACCTGGGTAAGAGAATAAGTAACTCCTGGAATGCCAAAAAGCTCAGCTCTCTTTAAAGCCTACAAATATCAATGGTGAAACTTGTCACAGACAAGCCAAAGATGCATGCCAATCAGAAAACAAATAATCAAAGTAACTTCACCTCATCGTAGACCCATTTCATATGCTCAGGGTTATCTGGATCAAATGCTGTTGCACCATGAACCTGAAAAACATAAGGACGTGTATTAAAATTATGAACTTCACGAAATGACAAAGGAAGCATCAAGAAATTAAGCAATGAAATACCTCATTCCATTTAATCAAATGTGCATATTCAATACAATGAGCAGCTGTTCTAGGGGTTTCAGCAAGGGTGCATAAAGGAAACTTCACTTGAGGCGGGAAAAGCCAGATTGTACACTCAAAGCATGGTGTGATCCCTGGCAAGATAACCCTAGCATGGCCCTTGAAACCTTCAGTTCCACCATCTACCATAGGTTTGATTGTCTCTTCTCGTGGATTATCGTCAGAATCATACTCTAGATTAATCAAGGAAAACAAAAGAATCAAAAGGTTAACACTAACAGACAACAACAAATTTTACCAGAAATGGCCGAATATAAATTGATAACCATTGGCTGAAATGCCTGAAGACGACAATCCTCTTATTTAAGGAAAAAAATTAAAAATGAAACAAAAGGAAAAAATACATATATTGGAACCGTGTATATGAAGCAACATCAATATACAGGCTGTGGAACCAAAACTAACGAAATGACTAGGTCTATTGTAACCATAAAAAATGGAGATCCTAGTACTGATCTCATTATAGAATTAATGTACAAAAACAGTGAACAAGCATGGCATTTATGCCTGCAAAAGTGTTTTCCTTTTTAAGGAATCTACCTCACATCACACGAAAAATTACAGTTCTATCATCATGTTATTTGAGGAAAATTAGAGGCACGTAATAAATAACAGACCTGCAGGACTAAGTTATTGATATCTACATAGTTTTGCAGCACCGCAATGCTTATTAGGATCATCACTACTTTAAAATTTTGTTCAAAAACCAGAAGTCTAACTTTTATGCATAGATTTGAAGAGCAAGGTTGGAGGACATGTATCCCTTGCTCTCAGATACACACCTAATGTGGGCTTTATTTCCTTCTAGATCAGATGCATGTATCACTATTACATATCTCTATTCAAAATTCATGCATGTTATTTGTCCTACTCATTGATATTTCTATTGGGAAAATCCAACACCCCAACTACAAGCCGCAAAGCTTACAAAGCAGAAGGAATACACACCTAGAAAACTGCAAGCCACAGAATTGATGTAGCTGCGAGCCTCAATTGAATCAAGACCGAGGGCAATAATGTTGAAATCATTATAAAAAGATATGTCCTTGTCTTCAATCCGGCAAAAATGAGGTACAATATTTACACCACTGATTCTTTCCATGACACGCTTGGCCGCTACCTCAGCTTTTGGTTTGCCAACATCTTCAAGCCTAAAATAATAAAGTTCCAATCAACTTCATAGTAAGTTGGAGTAAAAGAAACTACCTTCCCTCTAAAGCTTGTCGAAAACCAGTAAAAGCTGGCAGCAAACTATATTAGGATCTTGGCACACATCAAGAGTAACAACCAAGCTCATGTGGTATAACTAGGATTAAAGAGCCCTCCCTTCCCAACGACAAAGTATTCAGAAGAGCAACAGAATTAAAACATCTATTCAAAAGATATGAACTTTAAGTAGAGAGATTTACCTAAACAAGAATTGACGATTGAGATTAGTAACCTCTATACGATCCATATCTATGACCTCCAAGTTTCGAAAACCAGTTAGTGCTAAATCTTTCAACAGCTCACATCCCAACCCGCCTGCCCCTACTACTAACACTCTGGCGTAAGTCTGAAGGTCATCTCTCATCTGCAATATGCCAACGTGAATTAGTGCAAGAAAAAAAAAGGCAGCAAACAATCTTAAAATTAGCGTATGCTCGTTGTAAAAGCTAAGTATAGAGAGCGGGAGAGAGAGAGAGAGAGAGAGAGCAAAAGAGCGAGTACCTCAGGGCCAGGTTCGAACCTGGGACCAACGAGATTACCAGGCCTAAGAAGGAGCTTGTCAAGATCCCTCGATCGGCTCGGTTGCGGTGAGACGTCCGCCATTGCCGTCGCTCTATTGGGATTTTTCCGATGACAATCACAGACCCCAAGGAGAATTTTACACCCACCGGGAGTGGAGACGGGAATGCAGCACAGCTTGCCTTTAACGCTCTCGGGATATTGCCGTATAGCGAAACAGGACGATCCAGTGACGGGACGAACTACGCGTCGTTTTAGTCGTCCTTTGGCTTTCCTTTCCCAGGGAAGGAATTACTTGGTTATAAATTGAATTTTAAAATAGAAGACAGCCAGATATGTTAAATTATATATATATATATATATATATATAATATTGTTAAGATAATTGATAACATTAGCTGATCTAAACTTATGAGTGCCTGTTTGTACTGGTGGTCAACAATGGTGATTTTAGATTATTGTAATTTTTTTTAAGTGACACTAGTTAAAGATAATATTGGTTAATCGTAATTTATATTTGTATATTTTTTCTTATAAGTGACTTTCATAATGTTAATTATGTTTGAATTTTATTTATTAAAATCACTTATAAATATATAGTTACTAGAAAGCAACAAGGACATATAGGAGAAATATTATTTAATATAAATCTTATAAGTATTTATTAATATCTAAACATTATATTAATTTAATAATTATTATTAACGAGGTTAGGTAATAGAAATTCTCATGGTTAAACTTTTATCAGGATTTTTCAATCACAAAATCAACTCCTAATAACTTGTGCTCAACTTGCAATAGAAATAAAAATTACAATTTATCGAAATTTCATGTTTAGCAAATGGAATAAATAAACTTCATAAAATGATTGTAATTATCCCTATTTAAAGTGTGATACAATGTTACTTTTTTCGCTAATCAAAATGTAACTTATAATTTTAAATAAAGATAAAATTTGGAAAAAAAATCATTTTCAAACAAATTTAATGGCTTATTCGCTTCTTATTTATTCCAGTGAAGTTGTTGAAAGCGTATTAAGATTTTCAAATTTCAAAGCTCAAAACATGTTTTGCTGAACTTCCCGGCCAGCAAAAAAAAAAACATGTTTTGCTAAACAACAGAAAGTATTAAAATTATGGGAGAATTACAATCAAGTCTCAGAAAAAAAAATTACTAAAAGATCCTAATAACAACGTGAGTAGCTTGTAATGATAAGTTCTAGAATGAAGAATGATAACGTCTGATACTTGTTTTAAAATATATTTTTTCTTGGAATCTCATTGTAATTCTTCCTAAAACGATAATTAAGAACTTGAAAACTACTTCTCTAAATCTATTTATAAGTCACTTCTAATATGTTTCGCATAGACCAAGAAAATTTTTAAACTTTATTAACTCTCATTTAAAATTCAACAACTTTTCAATTTTATTCCTATCTGATATACATTATACATCATATAAATAAAATTAACATAATAATAAATAAAGAATAAAATTATTTATTGATATAAAAAATTTCTCTAATGCCCAAACCATAGTTTGGGCAAAAACATTGCCAAACACTAGGAAAAAAAATAGAAACCATGGTTTTAGCCCAAAAACCGTGGTTTGGGGAGAAGCGAAAGTGATCTGTTTTTGGGGAGAAAATTGGAGAGTGTCAAAGTGGGTTTTGTGGAATTCCAACAGATATGTGCTTCTTTTTTTTTTTTTCCCAGACGGATATACCCCTCAATTATTCATTTCTTGGTCCTTTGCTCCTCAAAATCCATTCCTCCTTCGGTCCTCCTAAGACAAACACCTTGCCATCAGTGAAGTGGCCATCGAGTCGCGGTTTGAAGGCGCCGGTGAGAGAATTCTTTGCTCTATAGAAGAAGATCGCCCCTTGGGTTGTCTAATCCATCCATCGTTGGCTTGGGTTTGTCGCTATGAAGCATCCTTCACTGGTGGTTTGGTGAGGTCGTTGTCGGTGGTTCCCTAGCTCAAATCCAACGCTCAAGTAAGGTGTCTCCTCTTGAATAATCAATTCTTTCCTTATGCATTTTCTTCTTCCATTGCATCGAAATCCTGCCTTCAATTTCTTGTTACTCTCTGTTTCGATTGGTTCATGCCTGTTTTGCCAACATGTTGTGCATCGTCTGGTGCTCTTTTTTTTTCCCTTTTATTAGTTCATAGATCTGTTTCCTTCTCAGATTTCGTCCAACCTTAGTTAATTTTCATTTCAGTGCTGGCTTGAGGGGGTGTTTTCTTGGTGCATAGCTGCTTTTGCTTGGTTCATAGTTGTGGTTGATATTTTGCTTCACTAGTGGGTTGATTTTCATTTATGGGTTCATTTGTGTAGCTTGGCTTATTTCCTTCTCAGATTTATGGATTCATTTAATTTTGGTTTGCTTGCTCTGTTGAAATTGACACATCGTGCTACTCTATTCAGTTTCAGGGAATTGAGTTGCTTTCGGAGTTAGAGGACCTGTTTTTATCTCCATGTAGTTTACATTAGTTTTTCCAGATAGACATATTTATAATCCTTGTAATTATTTGTAATCCTGTTTTGAATGAAATTATCAGATGTTGGATTTCTGGTTTTTAAAATTAATTTCTTTTTTTTTTGGTCATGAAAGGAATAGGAACATAGTTTTATTTTATGTTGGGTTTAAAAAAATTAATTACATATTATAAATAAAAAGATAGAGTTTCTTTTTTTTTAAAATAATAATGAAGGAAAGAAAAATGTTAATATGGTATTGATAGCTTATTTGGATAAAATGACACTTGTTATTTTAATTGATTTTGGGTTGATTGAACTTGTGATGACTGAAGAGCTGTAATTGTTTTATAGCATAATGAGTAAGGATAAGGTGAAAGCTTCATGAGATTTAAGAACGATAAAGGTGTTTATTGACTTGTGCATTGAACTAGTGCAATAAGGGGGAAGAAAAGGTACAAGCTTAACAAAGAAAGCTTAGGAAATTTTTGCTGATAAGTTCACTACCAAAACTGGGAGAATCTACACAAAACCTCAATTTAAGAACAAATATGATTCCCTGTAAAAAGAGTGGCAAACATGGGATAGGTTGCTTTGCGAGACAGGTTTGGGATGAGATTGAAAAGAATATTGTTAATTGCAGCTGATGATTGGTGGGAGAAGAAACTAATGGTAATTATTTAACCTTTTGATCTTACATTTTCTCTTCCTGTTAATGTTTTTGGTATATTTATTGTTTTTTTAATATTTTATAATATTATTGGTATCTAATGTACAGGAAGTTTCAAACTACAAAAAATTCAAAGAAAGAGGACTTCAATTTCGGGATGAATTAACTCAACTATTTGGGAATGTGGCTGCAATTGGACCACAAGTATGAGTACCTTCTTCTATGACACTTCCAAGTAAAGGAGCACCTGATGATGATATAGAAGAAGGGTCTGGAGATAGAGATGAAATTTTAGATGTGTCAACTAGTATAAGTAGGAAATTTAACTCAGTGACCTTTAATGAGAATAGTGAAGGTGGTGGGGGCAACACTGGCATTAGGTAGGATAACAGTGGTGGGTGTACAAGTAAGGTAGGGCTCGACCTAGTAGCTCATTGGGGGTCAGAAGGAAGAGTGAAGTCATGAAGAAAAAAGCATTTCCCTCTATAAAAATAGCAGATGCACTTAGTAGGATAGCTGAAGCAAATACTTATGAGGCTTAGCGTGGAAATGAGGTCGTTTCACATGCACAAGCTAGAAAGTTGGAAGAAGCATGTGCGTATGAGACTTAAATTATGAGAGTCCTGTCTCACCTCAAAACAGTTAAGGAAGTTGTCAATGATGCTGATTTCTTTAGACGGTGCACACAACTCTTTATGAAACGGCCGGAGGCACGGGAAGTGTATGCAGCTCTGAAGGATTCAGAAGGAACAACTTCTGCCCATTTTGGAGCATTACACTAAGGATTTACAACTTTTTTATTATATTAAACAATTCCTTATGTGTATCATTTTATGTGACTTATGGATTGTTCTATGAATCAGACAACTCTGTTACTTTCTTAAATGTTTCGTAATTTCTGCGTAAGGATTTTAAACTTTATGTGTATGTGCATATGATAAAACAAAAATGGATGATGAAATTAAACTTTTGGAAGAGTATGCTAAGGGACAAAAAAAAGGGGTTAACGAAGTTGTAGCATTGGTCGGTGCATACACTGCTCTTTACACACCCCGACATACAAGTGCTCATACAGGCAGCTCATGGGTAAGGGACGTTTTAGATGGCAACCCCAATCATTGTTATAATATGTTTAGGATGAAACAGGGTGTGTTCTTAAGTCTGGTCGAAGAATTGCAACAACATGATCTAAAAGAAACTAAAAATATAGGGATATATGAATTAGTTGCAACGTTTTTACATACCATTGGCCACGCACTTAGTAGCAGAATGCAACAAGAAAGACGTCACGTTCAAGGGAGACAATTAGCAGACATTTTCATAATGTCTTAATGGCATGCTGTGGACTTTCATGTCTAATATCAAACCGAAAGATCCAACATTCTGGCATGCTCATACAAAAATACTGTTTGGTAAATACTGGCCTTTTTTTAAACATGCTATTGGAGCACTTGATGGCACACATGTTGACTGTGTTGTTAGTGCAACAGATCAAACTAAATTTATTTCTAGAAAAAGAACAGTGTCGTAAAATGTCATGGCGGTCTATGATTGGGACATGTGTTTTACTTTTGTCTTGACCGGATAGGAAGGTAGCGCACATGATGCTCGGATATTTAATTATGCCTTCACAACTCCTTCAATGAACTTTCCCCATCCACCTGAGGGTTTTTTTTATTTCCTACATTTTATTTATAGTTAGCTTAACAATAGAAACATTATTTACAATTATTTTATTTTTGATATAGGAAAATATTATTTGGTGGATGTTGGATACCCAACACCAAATGGATATCTCGGCCTAGATAGATCGGAGCATTACCATCTGCCTGATTTTTGAAGGACATCTACGCTTGAAAATGAAAATGAGATCTTTAATTATTTCCATTCAGGTTTAAGGAGTACAGTTGAAAGAACTTTCGGAGTTTGGAAAAATAAGTTTGCAATCTTACGAAACATGTCATCCTATGACTATGAAACACAAGTTAAAATCATTTGTGCAACAATGGCTATACATAATTTTATTAAAATGACATCTATTACTGATCTTGGATTCATTCAATTTGACGAAAAAGGTACTTATGCAGAAGAAGATGATAATGGAGTTGGATTTTCACATATACATTCATCAAGTCAATCTTCATCTTACATGGCTCGGGTTCATGACAACATAAGAGACAAACTTGTTAATTACATACAAGGATAGTAGTCATGTCTTATTTATTTCCTTTTATCATAGATTGTAATACGTAGTTAAAAAAAACTATTACAAATGCTCTGTATCGATGCAACATCTTGATTATTACGACACTTTTTATTTATATTCCTTTTATTAATGTTATACATTATATTCTCACGCCAATTATTACTTATTTTAATAATTAATAAATTGTTTTAATACATGTTTATTCAGTTGTATCAAAAAATATCATGCCATTTCATGTTTATAATCTTCACGAAAAATTAATAATCTTCTGTTCACAAAAAATTATTCATCTTCTCCAAAAATATTTTTACTGTTATAGTTTATAAATATATATACAAACACATAGTAACAATTAATTAATTAATTATATTAAAGATCGGAGGTAGTATGTTGTTACAAAAACTAGTCGTGAAAAAATATTATGGGATTTCATGTTTAAAATCTTTAAAGAAAATTAATATTTTTCTATTAGCAAAAAAAATGATCATTTTTCTATAAACATATTTAATCTTATGTTTTATAAATATATACACATATTAATTATTTATTAATTATATTTTTTTATATTATTAATTATGTTGGTAAAAAAATATTATCAACAAAGTTATTTCTTCAAATTCAGATATATTATAAAATTTTTCTTTTATGTAATTATTATATTAATTTATGCCTTTTTTAGTAATTTGTACATATAAAAAGTGCTTCTAATAACAACTATCCAAACACTCTCACTTTATCAAAATCACTTTTTAACAAAATCTATTCTTCCAAGAAACTATCTTTCAAAAGCTATTTTCCAAACTATAATCTGGTTTTATCCAAATATCCTCGTAGTCTTTCTTCCAAACTCGTTACAATGTTACTTTAAAGATGATGGAAAAAGGCTGGGTAGATTCCCCAAACCTTTCAACAGGTTTCTCTCATAATCTTAACAAAGAGCCCAGATTATGATAACTCGTATATGCAATGAAAAATAGTCTATACCTTGTAGGTTGAATAATGATAGTTCTATCTGCTGTCCCAGTTAGATTCTTCCTTTTGAAATGCAATCCATCTCCTCTAAATCATATTCTAATATGGATAAAGAGTACATGTAGTTAATTTTTTATTTACAAAAGACACTTCTTTGAGAGAGCATATTATTTTTTATAAGAGACGCTTTGAAGTGTGGAAATATTTAGATACTTAATACATTTTTTCATATTTATTTTTGATTAGTTATATATCTTTCTCATCTTTTTTCTCACTAATTATCTCTTATCCATTTTTCCACCTATTCTCTCTCCCACCCACATTTTCCATATATAAAGGTGTTCTTGCAAAATAAATTGTATTTTTATACATTTATTGCTTCTAACTAAATTTAATTAACTTTTTTATCAACTCGGCTAATCATATCTCATAAAAAACGAAGAGAGTAGTCAAAAGTATCATAAATTTAAATCATAATTTTAATATAAGCATCTCTTGCCTATTATAATTTTAATATAAGCATATTTCATTGGAAAAACATGAAAATAAATAGTATTCCTCCGGTTCTTAATATAGAACCTAATTGTTTAGTTAATTTTGATTCTAAATATAAGACCTATTTTTCATATTTATCAGTTTTTTCTAAATTACCCATATTGATATTCTATCAATTATAATCAAGTAAAAGAAGGACAGAAGATATTAAAAAAGATGATTATGATGTTTTAAGAAAAACATGTCATATCTCTTATAATTAACTAACTTACCTAATTTTTTTAATCTAATCAAATTAATTAAATAGGTCTTATACTAAGAATCAGAGAATATTAATTTTTTGTATTACAAAAAGTAAACAAAAACACGCTTCCTTCCCATAATATTTTGAAAAATGAGATAATATGTCTCTCTCTCCCCAATATTCTACTCTTACGTCTTCCATCTCCATATTCTTACCCCTCGCAATCGGTGCTTCTCCCTCGATGTTTCTCTCTCTGTTCAATCTTCTATCCTGGATTAGGCCGATGCGATATGTTTTTTTAAAAACTCTGATATGTTTCAATTTTTATCTGCCCCTTTTTCGTAATAAAAAAAAAATCAGATTCTTCTAAATTTTGCGATGGTTTCATCGAGATGACCCTGAGACCTGAGCTCTACTTATCCAGGGTAAAACTTTGAGTTTATGGATTATTCCCAGCATATGATCAAGAGATGTTCAAATTCTGCATCGTGCATTGCTTGTGTTACCCTCTTGGTTCATAAAGAGCTTCTGACAATTAGTCGTGGGCAATTGAGTTCATATCTCTGGTGAAGTAGAATAATCTTTGATGATTAATGATAATAACCAGTCACAGTCTGAATTTTCAATGTACAAGCAAAAACATTTTGACGAGAAAAATATTTTTCCTTTTACCAGTATTTCATCAAAATTGTGTCTAAATGTACGATTTACAAAAAGAATTGATAATTACCCCATCTCTGCTTTCCCACCACTATGCATTCTATCCCAAAATTGATGTGTATAAATAAAAATCTTCCGAGACCTTTGCCTCTGTTTTTAAAATCACTGTTTGCAATTTGAAGGCTCTCTCTGTGAATCATATACCTGTGAATGTTGAGAAGCTTCATGTTTAAGGAAAAGTGCATAGAGCAGCTCATTCCATGCATCAGGAACACCAGGGAGGCACCAATGGCTGCAATCTTGACGTCGACGAGGGGCGGGCCCTACACCATGGCCAAGATAATAGAGAGATGAATGCCCATCTTTTCTCTGGGCTGTCATGTGGGTTATATTCAATACCTTCAGATTCATAATTCCATTTCTCGTAGTGCTTGTGTTTGTAGATGATGATGATAACAAAGCATTGGCTATTCTGAATTGTGACCAGTTATCATTAGGCACCATTGAGGTGGATCCTAACGCTGGCAGTGTTTCAAGATGACAGTTTCCACCTTTCTTCCAATCCCCTCCTCTGCATCATAAATACTGGTATGCTTTAGCTTTTGAAGACTGATATACTGTAAATCTGTCATTTCTTTCAGAAAAAGCATAGTGAAAGATATCATTCTTTCAGGCAGACCAAATCTTCACATTCTACCCAGGGTCTAAGAGAGTGAGAAAAATCTTTGAATCTTAGAGACAAAAAAAGGGGTTGTGCAGCAATTACCGATAGGTTTGGACGTTTGGTAACTACAGAAGTAAACCTGAAATGATTGGGTTATCATAGAAGATATTATGGTATTCAAGACATTTCAATTAGGCATGTCAATAAAAAACGTCCAAAAAAGAAAACATAGGGCATTTTGAATGAGGCGGCATCTACTATTTCTTATAGTGGGCAAATACCGTCTAAGAAGGCATAAAATGTCCGCCCATAATTCAGAAAGGTACGTTCTATTAGAATCCAAAACAGCGTAGTAGCAAAGGAACAATCATGTTTTAGAATTCTTAGTTTAAAATTCTCAAGAGTTCATGAGGATGGAACAATTTTAGTAGTGTGTATAGGACCTAATTTCTCTGTTTTTTCTTTCCACTCAAATCTTATTCTCATCTTTCTTTGAACTTCACCATCAACAACTATAGGAGTTTCAGGCTCATTAGCAAAGTGTTGGAGATATGTCATTTGAACAGTCAAACAAACCTGAAATGTACAGGGGCATAGGTACGGAAGAACACCTGGGTCTTGTTCGGGTTTACTGCTTCTTGTACCCACTTCAACACAGTCTTGATGGACCTCTGAAACGCATCTTCTACTCTCATATCCCACTTAATTTCCGAACCTTGTTGGAAATGACAACCCCTGCAGAAATAAAATACAATGGACAAAACGTGAAGTTCACCAAATGCTGCTATTCTGATTTACTGTTGTCTACTACTTCAAAGCCCAGTATATAAATTACCCTCTGATGGTCTTATCATAATTCCACCAGTGCCCTGTGTTAAGAACCAGAACATCAGCATCTCTCCATCTCCATGAGTTCCAATCCATTGTATCTAATTTTAGTGTTGTCCTAATCATTTCAGGAGCTGCAGCAGGAGGGCGACTCTGCAGAACAAGAAATGGAGCTCTGTAGTATTCTACAGTGCAGTTATAGTCTTTGAATCTGAACACCAAGAACCCTTTGTGCTTTGTGATTGGATTGCCATTCACTTCATAGATTGATTCTTTGTTGGCTACTCCAGAAGACAGCATGCATAACAGTGACTCCCATTGGTTTCTCCCAATTGAATCCCCAGCAAACACTAGCCGTTTGTTTTTCAGTTTTTCCAACATCAATGTTGCATTAAATCTGGTTTTTGGTAAATGTTTCAAGTGAAAAGATAGTTAAAATGCCATGATCTAATTATCATCTTTGACATCATTGACAGGTACATGTTCATTGGCACCAACACAGTACTTATTCTAAATTTCTAATCATACTACTGTACCTGCTAGCATCCTTCTGTCAACAGAATTTTATTCTAGAATTCATACTTCTGAAAGTTCGTGCAGTCACTACTTTCTTTATTTTCTCCTCTTTCTATTAGAGATACACTAACAAGTTTTAAGGGGGGAAAAATGGGAAACATGTATTTTTATCCTTCAGCAAATAAAAAATTTCATCCCCATATGATCAAAGATGTCCAATCAAGGTGCAGCTAATATATATCTCTATATGATATTAAAAAAAAAAATTAATGAGTTGGACTTTTAATGAGTCATAATAAACCGTACTCCATAAACCACCTAAATTAATCATGAAAAATAGAATATCTTAAGAGTCAAGATTGAAGAAAGAAACAAAGGTTTGCTGTGCACAAAAGAAACTGGTAGAAAAATACTGAAAGTGATGTAGAAAGATACATCACAAGATCGACTTACGAATACTAGAATAAGTTGAAACGCAACCAAATTTTATATATATTATCTCATGGCCTCACTAAATGTTCATAATACGACGAATGGTTTATGGCCATTCAACCGTGGGGTCACTTTCAAGATGCCGGAGAAGAATGGGTCAGACAAATCCAAAACCATACACTGTTTCAAATCCCAAAGAGATAAGACAAACTTATAATTTTCCCCATTCAGATTAATAGACTACGACTCGTTCCTCTCATTTTCTCGTTTTCTCAGATTGCTGCCAATGCTGACAGTAAAAGGATAACACTAAACCCATAAGTTGCCGGAAAATAAGTCGGCCGGCGTTTTAAATTTGATTTCATCTTTATGAATCTCTAAACAAACATGATTACACAATACCAATATTATGACAGTAACAAGTTTTGAAATATGATTTTGATAGGTACCTGGGTAAGTTACAGTCTCTGGGTTGCCATCTCCATTTGGTGTAAAACAAATCGGGTCGTCCATTTTCAGAACAGCGGAATCCTTGATCGAGGAAGGTACAGTTATTTGACTGATACAAAGGATAGTTCTCGTCCCAGACCCAGCTTCCAGTAAATAAATCACAATCACCACCTTTTTCTCCAAGAAATTCAACTCTCTGTTCTTGTTCTGACTTATTCATCTGTACCCATGGAAGTCTCCTCTGGGACCGACCCGAAATCCCGAAGCGTCCAGTGAAATCTCCGTAATCCAAACAGAAGAATGAAAGAATAACAAAAGCAGCGACGGCGGAAAAACCCAAAACACCCAGAGACGGTTCGAACGGCCTGAAACGTTTGATCCTCCTGAAAGCTTCGAACACCGGCATGGCTTCAACGTCATGGAAGGAGAAGGTTTTAGACATTTGGGTGAAGAAGAAGATAAAAATTTTCAGAACTGAAGAATTTGGGTATTGTTGTAACCGTTGAAGGTGATCAGAGGAGAAGGAAAGACGGAAGCTTGTGAAGAGACGATAGTGATTCCGGGGTGTGGCATGCAAGCAACACGGCATTCATGGAAGCCCCAGTTGAATTGAAAGCCTTTTTTTTCTTTTGTGGGTTGGCTTACTTTGCTTGGTAGGTCAGCATCATGAATCATTAAATGAAGGAATGAATGAGAAGCTAGAAGAAAGAGGGAGAAGATGGGTGTGAAAGAAGCAAAGAAGCATTCATGGCAGCATTATATGCACACACACACACACACACACATATTTATATATTCGTTCGCATATTTTTTTCATTTGTTGAGTGAGAGAGGGATTCGGGATGCACGGGCAAAAGGCTTTTGTTTTTGTTTTTCTTGTAAAGAAAATATGGTATTGGTCAGCTAATCTGAGTCCTAATATTGTCTTAATCATTTCTCAGTCGAAAGATTTTGATTTTGACTTATTGGTCTGGTCGAAAAAGGGAAAAAAATTTAATTTATAGGAGATTCCGCATTGGAAAAAAAAAACTTGTGAGAGATTTGCAAAAAAAAAAAATACTAATCATATATTGATTTTGATAATATGCTCTTGCATGTTTAAATATCCTCAAAGTATCCATTAAAAAACAGCTATTACCCGAAAGCTTTTATTTTTTTTGTTATTATATGTCTTGAAAGTATAATTTCGTAACAAAATTATTCTAGTGTTAGTAGACATTAAATTTGACTGTTATCAACATAAGTAGGTCAAAAAGAAAAATTTAGTTTGTTAACAACAAAGCAATTTTGGCACTAAATTATGCTTCCAAGACATATAAAACTCAAAAATTTTCTAAGTACTAAATGCTCATTCGTAAATACTTTCAAAATATTTAAAGATCTTAACCCTTTAATTTATATAATTTGAATTTTTAATTTTATTTTAACTTAAAGACATCCAACTCACTTTATTCAATTTAATTATAATTGGTATGTTCATCTTTTTTTAAACGCATTCACTTCATTTCTATCTATGAATTATTATTAAATCCACCAACCAATATTTTACATATAAAATCATCAAATCAGATTAAGTAATCCTTACACGTAAGAACTATTTAATTAGTTTGAGTAGATAAAAAAATTAAAATAAATTTATTAATTATAAAAATGTAACGTAATACATCGTTTTATAAATTATATAAATTTTTTTTTAAAAAATAATATAAGAGATACTCCTCCGGTCCTAATTATAAGACCCATTGACTTATTTGAGGAGATTAAGGAAGTAAGTTAAGTTGGTTATTTATAATAAATAAGTGTTGTCATTCCTAAAATATCCTTGCTAATTAAGTATATTGGCTAAAACTATCATTATTAGAAGGATTATCTTGGAGAAAAATGCATAAATATAAGAAACAAAATGGATTGGGTCTTATAATTAGGACCAAATAAAAAGTTAAATTGGGTCTTATAATAAAGACCGGAGGAGTATATGATTTAAATCAATTTATTTTAAATAATTTTATGAAAGTAAAAGAAGGTGTACGTGTCAGCGATGTGGATGTATAAACGTGGAACAAGACGTGGCACGTGGGGAAGGTGGAGGGAGAGTGGATGGTGAGAGAGTGGGATGAAACGCGTGTTGTGATTGGGACGTGCGTAACCCGGTCGCAAGAAGTGCGTGAGAGAGTTTCTAATGACGATTCCTCCAACGCCCCTCCCGCGCCTACGCCTATTCCTTCGTCTCTCACACCCCTTTCCAACGCGCTCCGCTTCTCTGTTTTTTTAACTTTTTTTAATTTACAAAATATTTAGATAATTTAGGTCTATCAGAATTCAGAACATGCTTCAAACTTCGAGAGTAGTTACAAGGACACTTGCACATCATTTATCAACAAGACTCTTACAATAATAATAAGATTTGAACTCATAAACTTTTAATTTATTTAATCATTAATAATTAGTTTTATTAAATAGAAGTTATGGATTTTCTGGTTAAAAAAAAAAAGAAGTTATGGATCATATATCATAATTTTTTTTAAAAAAATAAACTAGAGTCCCATTCATTGAATACATAGATAATTAATACTCATCTAATCTTATTTATAAGTCATTTTCAACATATTTTATATGGATCAAGAAAAATCTTAAATTTCATTAACTTTCATTTAAAATTTAACAACCTTTGAACTTTATCCCTATTTAATATATATTGCATCTTATTTAAACAAAATCAATACAATAATAAACGAAGGATAAAACTGTACATCCATACAAAAAAATTTCTCAATGCTTTATAAATAGAACCAAAAAAATGTCTTCTCTCTACCATATAAATAGTACTAAAAGAGCATTCATCATGAATGTTAAGTCAATGAAAATGTGGCTCAAAAAAAAGTCACGCAAAAAATTCTATGAAAAGGAATACTACCTCCAGTCTTTAATATAAGACCCTATTTGACTTTTATTTTAGTCTTAAATATAAGATCCCAATCCACTTTATCTCTCATATTTATATATTTTTTTCCAAAGTAGTCTTTCTAACAATGATAGTTCTAGTCAATACACTTGATTAGCAATGATATTTTAAGAAAGACAACACCTATTTAGGACAAATAACTAACTCAACTTATTTTCTTAATCTCCTTAAATTAGTCAACTGGCTTTTATAATTAGGATCAGAGGTAATATGTTATATCACTGGCTTGTTTTTCATCCTAAATGTAAATACTCTATTTTTCACTTTATCTCTTTCTATTTATTATTTTTCTCCTAGTTAATTTAACAAACTCAAACTAATTTTATTATAAGTAACAATATTTGACTTTTTAATTTATCTAAATTTATTGAGTAGCTCTCGTACTAAATACTGGAAAAATTATTATATAAAATGCGGAATCATGCACCATAACGAAATCATCAATGTGAATTATTGATTTATCAGTACGTTACAGTCTTATAGAAAAGTCCCCGGTAAGATTCTTTTAACCCAATTATGTGGTTTATAAAAATAATTAAAATTAGTTTAAAATAATAAATATGTAAAAATTGGACTTTTTTCCTAAGTATGTCATTGTTGAATAAGGGAGCAAAGAAAGAGAGAAATACTAATAATAAGATAAAAGATGAAAGAGAATGCAGAATGAGAGGGGAAAAAAAGAGGGAAAAAATAGAAAATTAATTAAAGAAAAAATTAATAAAAACTCATTTAATATATATACCCCTAAGCAAAATCTTATAAAAATGACCAAACTAATTGAAAATTTGAGATCTTATAAAAAATTGGACCGAGTATTAATTAATAGAAGTTATTATTCTGCATTTTAGCTTCACCAGATAGTATCCGTCACAAACAAGCTAGCTATTTAATGACACATATCCATTGGAAACAGACACAGTAATTATGAGATCTTACTAAATAAGGAATATTTTTTTCCGGCCAATATAAATAAGGAATACTCTATATGGGTTCAAGCATTTTTTTTATTTTTTTTCCTTAATTTTCAGCTCGGCTGAAGAAAACAAAATGAAAAGAAAAAATTATTATAATTTGGGTTTATATAAATTCTATTATGTTAATGTATTAACTAGATTTCTTAGAGCTACGTGGCTGACTTCTTTAAGTAGAACATAATTTATGTAAATTTTAATGCATGAGAAGAAGATTGGGGAGATTAGTGAGCATTGTGTCGGTGGAGGAAGCATCTAAGTAATTAATGATTTGTAAGATGATAGATGCATCAAACCAATAAGAAAGAGTAAAAATAAAGATTGTCGAAGTTATGGAAAAGATAATTAATGAAACCAAAATAGATAGAAAAGTAATTGAATTAAGGAAATTAAAAAATTAATTAGAGATGATTAATATGTATAAAGTGTATTTATTTTTTTAAATATACTTTTATTTATGAAAAGGATGAGTGTCATTATGTGAGAAAGTATAAGTGGAAAAAAAGGAGATAATAGAGAATATGTGAACAAAAATATGAGATAGAATCTATTGAGAGATGGAAAATAAAATATAATTCCCGGTTAAGCTTATGCTAATTAATACAGAAATAATGAAATAAAAATGAAAAAATGACTTAAAGTTTTAGACACATAAAATATAAAGGTTAGTCTTGACTTTGATCCCATTTTATTCTCGATAACTAAAATTCGAAATCAATAATTTTAATATTTGATATTTGACTTTAATTTAGTATGCCTGCAGATTTTTTTTTTTAATTTCTAAAACAATGTTTTTGTTCATAAAATAACATTATCAAGACTAAAAACTACTAGTTCCAAATTTTACATACCAAAATTAAAATAATATCAAATTCGTATATCAACATTTTTGGGAACAATGAAGCATAATTTTTTAATATATCATGTCTCAGAATCTGATCAATGTACAAAGAACCCAGAGAATTGCACTCTGAAAGTCTGAATCCATCACACGGGTCTCACGAATATGAGTAGCTGGATCTCCATGCACCATGGCAAATTCTACGTTATCTATGCATTATTAAGGGGTGTTTGGATAGAAACCAAACCATAATTTTAGAAGTGTTTTTACGGATTACGAAGTAAATATGTGAAGAAGGTTATCTCGTTTTGCAGAAAAGTGTTTCTGAAACCACAGTTTTGAGAATGCCAAACACCCCCTAAATTGGGCCAAGGTGCCAATCCTGTACTATTTTTCTAATATTATTTATAAGTTATTTTTAATATGTTACATACAAATTAAGAAAAAATTTAAACTTTATTAACTTTTATTTAAAATTTAACAGCTTTTTAATATTATTCTTATTTAATTTATATTATACCTCACATAAACAAAGTTAATATAATAATAAATCAAGGATAAAATTACACATCTATACCAAAAAAAATTCACTTAATGCCCTATAAATAGAACCAAAAAATGTCTTATTTCTTTGTTTTATAAATAGGACCAAAGGAGTATTTACAAAATAGTACCAGTATCTGATAGTTTTTTTAGCTTTTATATGCTTTGACAGTTTATTTTCATAGCAAATATACCCTAACTGTTATCTATTGTTAAGTTTGACCGTTAAATTATGCGGTTTGACCCGTGTTTTTAATGTCCACTTAAAGGTAGATAACAATTCATGACAAAAATGCTACGAAATAAAATTTTTGAGGTATATTAAATCCAAAGGAAAATTCTAGGGGTTGGATACTCTTTTGTAGATACTTCTAGGATATTTAAGAACTTTAACCCTTATTAAATTTTAGAAGAAAAAAAAAAGTTTGTCCGGCCTTATAATTTTTTCTGATTTTTAATTATATTTCTATATTTTTACTAGGTTTTTATAGTTTTCTGAGTCATAACTATTAGGGCCCCTATCTCATACTCTGTTAATTAAGACTAATGTAGGTGCTGATCAATAGATATGTAAAATTTCCCAAAATATAAAATAAAAAGGAGTTTTCAAATATAAAATGACGGAATAAAATTAACAAAAAATCAGTTTGAAGGTCCTTACAGATTTATTTAGTTTTGAATCAAATCTCTAAGTTTTTTTTATCAAGTTCTTTAATTTTTTACCATGAGATCAGTTAGTCTCTACCGTTAAATAAGCATTACCAGTGTTAAAAATTTCCATTAATTGAAACCATCTTCTCTTTCCATCTCCTTTCACCATAGTCCCAAAACAGACCAGCTCTCCTCTCTCCTTCATTTATTCCTGGAAATATTCTTCTGCCCCACAATTAAATGCCCCAACTCCCTAACATATTCCCTAAACGGATCCCTATGTGGAAGAGGAAGGGTGCAACAACTCTGATTCACGATGGAGGTATAACCATGGTCAACGCCCAACAATGAGGGGGCCGTTGTTTGAGGATTTCAGGAGCTTGAGAATAGTGCACCTCCTAATGGCGGCGGCTGACGCTTTCAAACAGCTCCGCACATTTGGTTCCACACACATTTGTACATACTTCTTCAACTTTAGCTAATTTCAAACACCCTCCTCAAGTTTACAATGTAAGGTTTGACGATATATAGAAGTAGAGGTGGCATATGAAATTACTCCCTCCATTCCTTATTATAAGAGACAAATAACCGAAGTATGTTGATCAAAAAAACAGTTTAAATTAGTTAAAAACAATTAATGTGTAAAAAGTATAATTTTTTTTTCAAAAATGCCCTCATTAATAAGGAGAGAGAGCATGAGAGAGAACAATTAAATTATTAAAAGAAAGAGAAGTGGGAGGGAGAGAGAGTGTGAGTTGGAGATAATAAATATGGATAAAATAGTAAATCAACACAAAAAAGTAGAGACAACTTGTAAGTGTCTCTTATATATAGGAACATGCCATAAACATCAAATGTCTTTTATAATAAGGAACGGAGGGAGTACTATAATGAGTAATTGCCTTATCATTGAGTTGCAAGAATAATATGACAAGTTAACGGAAAATACAATTAAAATTTTGCAGAAGAGCGTATAAGGCAGTTGTTGTTTATTTGCTTCCATCTATCATCGTCTTCGTTTTGGCAGCATAACCAAATCCAAATGCAGAGTAGTGCCTAGAAACTAATCAAGGCTCTGCTGACAGAAGCAGGAAAGAAAAGATCAATGAGACTGACAGAGTTGAAAAAAGTTCAGAGAAATAAGCAGAGCTGTTGGGGATTGGAAAGGAGGTGAGGCATTTAAATTTTAATGGTGGGGAACAAGAATATCTCCAGTAATACATGAAGGAGAGAGAAAAGCTTTGTCAAACTTGGGGCTATGGTGGAAGGAGATGGAAGGAGAAGAGACAAACGAAATTTTTAACGTTATTAGTGCTTATTTAACAGTAGGGACTAACTAATCTAACTGTAAAAGATTAAAAGATATGATAAAAAGAGAAAAAAGTATAGGGACCTAATTCAAAACTAAGAAAATTGTAAGGATCTCCAAATTAGTTTTCTCTAAAATTAATTTATCATCAAGATAAAAGTAAAAGAGATGTTATGCTTATAATTGTACGTCTCCTTCTGTACATAATCTATAATTCGGCTAATTTTAATTTTAATTTTATTTAGATTCATGCACTAAAATTAATCCAGTTGTATTAAGAGAAAGAGCCATGACATACCAACCTTATAATGCATGAGAGTGGCATCACCTAGTTCTTGGTTTATTGTTTTGATTTTTGATTTTGTTTTATTTATCCTCTATTAAAAAAAAAAAGAGCCATGACATTAATCATTAATATTGTGTCTCTTATAAACTAACAATAAGGCCTATAAATGAGGCATGGAGAAACTATAAGAATCCAATAAAAAAAATACAAAAACCTAATTAAAAATTATGTGAAATTATAAGGATATGTAGATTAATTTTTGCTAAGTTTTACTCAATATTTTATTTTTGAGGTAAGATTATCTTTTTATAAAAAGACAAAAAAAATTAGGAGTTTGAATCTTATAAACATATAAATAATAAAAATTACTCCACCCGATCTTTTTACAATATCCAATAAATGGAATTCTGTGATTAAAAAATTTATTAAGATTAGTTAAAAGTAGTAAACACTTAAAAAAAATATTTTTTTCCTAAATACGCCGCTATTTATATGAGGATAAATGAGAAAGAGAAATATTTGTTAGAAGAAATAATGAGAAAAAATATGAAAGAAAATCATTTCCTTTTTGCCGGGGGTAAAAATCCTCTGTGCACACACGGACACCGACGTATATGAGAAGAGTTTAGAAGTCCTAAGTAAAGGCAATAACTAGATCCATAAAGCGACTTAACAGGGTCCAAAACTTTGGGTTATTAAAAGCGGCCCAACTTCATTCCTGGTATCCCAACGAAACTAGCTATTGTTTTACGCTCTCTTTCATCAAATGTTTAAATTTATTATTATATTAATTCATTTATATAAATATAAAGAAAATATGATCAATAAGAAAGGATTTCATGAGCTTTCGCTTCCCCTGGGCCCCTGCATTGTTTGGGGATAAATCTGAGGATGACATGGCTCTGTTCGACTTCATTGCCCTATTGTGTTTCTGATGTTACGTGCTACCAAATGTGTGTCACCCGGTTACTGATATACAAAGATCAATAATGGGATATACAATAAATAATTTCCCAATGTTTAGCTCAGTGATGGGATATGAATTAATGATGATTCTTAGATATTTCGGATATTTAGTAGTATTAGAACATATCTGGTTTTATTCATTTTTGGAATAATTGCATATTGCTTTTGCCTCTCCCTATTCTGCCCTTCCCCTTCCCCTTCCTGCATCCAATCGATGAACAAGATTAATAAGCAAACTAACGAAGTTACAAACCATAAGTAGATATTAGATGAACTTATTGTCACTTTCCCACCAGCAACAATACACGAGCAATGTTCCAGCTCACTATGAAACTGACTATCCTGACACCAAAAGAAAGGGGGAAAAAAAAGAAGCAAAAAAAGGGTAAAAGAAATACGAAAACGACTCTTGAATCTCAATAAACGCAGTCGGCTCTACATGATCTTGACGTCTAGTGACTTCCTCATTGCTGGTGGCTCTTTCTTTTGACATTTGGGCGACTCCATTAAAAGCAGAACATGCTCTGGTTTCCTGTTGGTCCTCCAACTATCTGCACTTTTGTATACCCAGAAAGTAATGATATTATCTTTTCTCCTCAAGAATCTGAATTGTTGTTTGATGGGGGGTTTTGGTGGTATGGCCAGACTTGTGCAGAGAAAGAAGGGTGTGGTGGCTGACCATAATCAGTTTGATCAACCACAGGCCTGCCCATGATCACTTTTGGAGCACCATATGGAGAATGAGGAGAATGCGGAGGAGGGGGACCCACAACTTGCTGAGGTGGCATGTAGTAGTAAGGAACATTCTCTGCTGCTGCTGGGACTCTAGGAACACCTGGGAGCATTTCATCCTTCAAGTCATCTCTTGGCACAATATCAACCAGAAAATCAAACACATCAGTCTTGGTGATCGCTGCAGCAATATCATTCTTCTGAAGTGTCCTCCTCTTGTTCTCTTCAGCATTGATCCAAGATCTGAGTGTCAGCTCCAGGATGAACATCTCACAGGCCCTGGCAAATATCACTGGAGCCTCAGCTGAAATCATCCTCACATCCTCATCAGCCTTCATGATCTTCTTGATCCGAGCTAAAGGCAGGCTATGATTCTTGAAATCAGCAATCTGCTCAATTTCATGGTATTGATTAGTCCAAAAGTTCTGCAGTTGTTGCCGCAGCTCTTGTTGCTGAAGCTGATGCATGTACTGGTGAGCATATTGTTGCTCTCTCAGGAAGGAAGAAGACGATGCAGGAAGACCTGATGCTGCCTGAGAAGGAGACTGGGACTGAGTCTGAGTCTGAGGAGCAGCCATCATTGGGTTAGGTTGATATTGGTTCATTCCATATGCCCCTTGAGCAGAAACACCAGACATTCCTCCTCCTGCAGCTAGCCCATGCTGGTTCTGATCCATTCTTGTTCAACTTTATATCTGTCATTCAAGTGGGTACACCATGAAACGAAAGGCAAAGCCAAAATTTTACCAGTCCAAACACCAAAACATAATATAATTTGTACTGAGATTATATCACGGTCCACTACAAGATATTCAGTCGGATGGTTCTTGAACTCAATCTTTAGATCTAGCCCTGAGGATGATAAGCTTTACCTTTTATTTCTTGAGGTACAAGTTCAATTAATCAGAGAAGGCTGCCAACATACAGATCATTCGGGTGGATTTATTATATTGAATTCAACAAAGAGCATATCAGTCATCGCGTGAATTATAAGAATGAAACCGAAGAGATTTGGGTTGCCAAAATGTTGCAGACCATTCTGCAGGCAACTTCAGGCTATTTGACGCCTCACAAACTCATTGATAAATCATAGATACATAAAAACCTTAACCGATTTCTCTCAACCAAACCAAGCCATATGCACAAAAGATCGAAAGGACTAAACAAAAAGAAAATAAAATAAAAATCTAATATGTCAATATTGAATTGACAATGGATGCTCTGTGGAATATATTCTCATATATCTTACATGCAGTGTTCTGCGCATAACAAATTCTCACCCAGAAGAGGAACACGATGACAAAGGCCAGCTCTCTGCCAAGATAACAAGATGAACAGTCCCCTTTAATAAGCTTTCCCCGTAAGAACCGGTGACGGCAATAAAGAGAGCCAAAAATTCATCTAACTATGGTCATCGATAACGCGTACACATTAAAAAAAGGAGGCAACATCAGTTAAACTCTGTGAATCAATCAACACTTTCGGATGGTAACAATCAAATCAACAGTAAAACAAGGAGAGGCCATGAAATTCATCGAATCTGATAAACATGCACACTCTAAGAAAGTGAAAACTAGCACAGAGAAGGACATACCTCGTTTCAGCTTCAAATGGTAGAGAGAATTCTGGAACCGAACTTGGCGTTCAATTCCAAAGCAGATAAGGAGGGAGGGGAGAGAGAGAGGCTTGGAGTGAAGGAAGAAGAAGGAAGAGGAGTTAAAGTGATGAGCACAACAAGGAAGCGCGGGTCTGGTTCGTTTTAATGCATTTGCTTTTCGTTGGAGTTTTGCGGTGGGACGATTTTGCCCTCGAAGGAACGAGTTAATGACAATATAACCAGAAGGAGACAAATTAGTGTGGCTAAGCAGGCACTGTTGGAATGGTAGCTTTCTTGACCAAATTGCAAACGAAATTTAATAAGGAAGAGTTCTGTAACTATCCCAAAGGAGGTCCCTATGTGTTTATGAAAGAGAATTATTTTTTTGCCAGAAATTTTAATGATATGTTTTAGAATTTTTCACCTTATCCCACAAAATATATAATTACATGTGAATTATAAAAAAAAATTTAAGAACCTTTGTGTGCTTTTACAAGAGAAACAAAAACATTATACATTACATATGTTCATCTAGAAGTGTTTAGGTGTCACTTCCCGACTATCGCATTTTAAAATTGGATAAGTTTTGATAACAAAATTGGCAAGTTTTTATAACATCTATTTTTAATTCTTTAGTGTGTCGTTGCGTGGGAAACAATAACGTTATACATTACATATGTTTACTTGGAAGTGTTTAAAGTGTCACCTCTCGGCTGTCCCATTTTAAAATTGGATACGTTTTAATGACAAAATTGGCAAGTTTTTATAACAGCTATTTTTAAATCTTTAGTGTGTTGATGCGCGGGAAACAAGAATGTTATACATTACACGTGTTTATCTAAATGTGTTCAAAATGTTCTGTCTCGGCTGTCCCACTCTAAAATTGGATACGTTTTGATGACAAAATTGACAAGTTTTTATAACAGCTATTTTTAAATCTTTAGTGTGTTGATGCGGGGAAACAAGAATGTTATACATTACATATGTTTATCTAAAGGTGTTCAAAGTGTTCTGTCTCGGCTATCTCACTTTAAAATTCGATACGTTTTGATGACAAAATTGACAAGTTTTTATAACAGCTATTTTTAAATCTTTAGTGTGTTGTTACGTGAGAAACAAGAACATTATATATTACACATGTTTATCTAAGGGTATTCAAAGTATCCTATTGCGATTGTCCCATTTTAAAATTGAATACATTTTGATAACAAAATTGACAAGTTTTCACAACTACAATTTTTAAAAACTTTAGCGTATTGTTGCGCGGGAAACAAAAACATTATATATTACATATATTTATCTAGGAATATTTACTTTGTCCTGATCATCCCATTTTAAAATTAGATACGTTTTGATGACAAAATTGACAAGTTTTCGTGACTTGGATTCTCTCCACTACCCTTCCCATCCTCTTCTCCTCCACTACTCTCCTTTTCCCTTCACAACCATTGAATCAAAACTCCAATAGTCCAGATTTAATATTTTATAACATTTTACAAATATTATTATAAAAAATAGATAAATAAATTTAAACTATTAAAATCTAATCTAAGCAGTTCATAGTTACAGACTGTTATTATAGAACAAATTTCTTTCAATTTTTTTTTACGAACTGTTGAGACTAGATTTTAACAGTTTAAATTTATTTATTTTTTTAATAACATTATTTTTATAAAATGTTAAACTTGAACTATTGGAATTTTAATCTAATAGTTGTGAAGGAAAAAAGAAAGTAGTGAAAAGGAAAGAGGATAGAAAGACTAGTGGAGATAATCCCAATCCGTTTTCGTAACTACAATTTGCGCCTTCTCAAATGCGCTCCGGATTATTAATGCACTTTCCAATCATGCCTCGTGACGTGTTAAAAAAAAAAAAAGAATTTCCTTTATAATATTATTATTTGAATAATGAGAACAAAAAGTATTAAACTGGAAGTCTTTATTTTGCTAGCGTATCGGAGACAATAATGTTATAGGATAAATATGTTTATTTGGCATAAAGTGACAGTGTAACTTGATGCTATCTCAAAATTATGTTCTGATAAAAAGATAAGCTGCCAAAATTGCAATTTGTGCCAACTTAAACACATCCGTGTGAACAAAAGGTAAGCATTTCCTTGATATTATTATTGTTTGAATATTTGAGAACAAAAAATATTAAACCAGAAATCTTTAGTTTGCTGTTGGTTGATAAATTGACATTTAGAATTGTTTAAGTTGTCAATAATAGTTATATAATAAATTTGAGCTTCACTACTGTGAAAAAAAATTGATTTTGAGAGTTGTTTGATGTTCAAAGTTATGAACTTGTTTAATTAATACTTTTTTTAATTCCAGTGGGTTTACTGATCGTATATTTTGAAATTAACTTGTGCCTACCAAATTTTAAATCAACCCTTAAAGCGATGTTTCGTTTTGTTCATTGTATACTCTAATAAAATAATTAGCTGCCATTTCTCCTTGTTTCTTTACTTTTTCACCATTTTTTACGTCAAAATACATTTTCCCAACAAAATAGGCTATAGATCAAAAGGGGTATCATTATAAAAATGAGAAAAAAATTAATCTTTCAGTCCTTCAAATTTTAACTCATTTGCAACTCAGTCCCTCAATTATGACTCGTTAACACTCAGTTCTTAAATTTTTAACTCAATTAAAATTCAATCCCTAATCTTTTTATATTTAATAAATAAACTATACATGGCAAAAGAGGTTGATGACTCTGATTTTAAAAAAAAATGCTATTGTGTCTTTTTTTTTTTTTTTAGTGAAGGAATATTTCATTAATGATGAAATCTGTACAAGTGATTGCAAGGGGCCATTACAAAAGAGCTGAGGGTCAGTCTAAGCAAATTGTATTGTAAATATCCTTTGCTCTAGCAGTATGTTCGCTAAGGGTTATCACTACACTCACCAGACGATAAGCTTGAGTGTCTTCATTGCAGAATAACTTGCGATTTCTTGCCCCCCAAAGTTTCCAACATAAAATCCCAAAAAAGGTGCACCACGAAGGGTCTGTGCTTCTGGATCGCAGGTTCATTTTTAACCAAATATCAAAGGGATAATTATAAAAGCAGCTTTGAAGGTGGCTTGGCACTATAAGATTCCAGCAGGAGGTGGCGAGTGTGCAGCATCTTAGGACATGATTGATGTCTTCCGTGACTTTGTTATAGATTTCACGCATCTCGCTGTCAATCATATGTCTTCTAACTCTAGCACTATCAGTGAGCAGTTTATTGCTCATTGCAAGCCATAAAAAAGTTCTCCTGGTCATTTCCAAACAAGGTCCCGATTCGGATTCTCATTATTCCATTTGCTCATCATAATCGACTCGTAGCCTGAGGAGACAGTGTAGTCTTGCTTAGCTGTGAAGTTCCAGACGCATTTGTCTTTTATATCAGCCATGCGTGACACTTGGATTTGTGCAATCTGTTGCAGAATGTCCTGTGGCAGTGAACACTCATTCCATTTCCAGATTCCATTTGCATCAGTGAATTCACTAACTGGCTTGTTGAGCTGATCTTCATGAATTGGGGTGTAGGAAAGATACTTCAAAGGTCCCAAGTCCCCCCACCCAATGTTCCTTCCAAAAACGAGCTTGCTTGCCATCACCTATTTCCTATTTTAGACCCATCTCCAAATCTTCCCATAGGTTCACAATGTTTTTCCAAAGATAAGATCCACTCTTGGTTTTGCTAATGTTTTGCTCCTGATGATTCCATCCATATTTGGCTTTCATAATCCGAACACATAGAAGATCAGGCTGCGAGAATAGTTTGTAAACTGGCTTCAATAAGAAAGCCGAATTTTGGTGTTCAGGATCTTTAATACCGCAGCCACCACATCTTTTCGGCTGGCACATATTTCCCCACTTGATCATATGGACCCCTTTATGCTCCTCATTAGTGCCCCAAATGAAGTTCTTGATGAGTATTTGAATTCTAGCGCAATAGGATTTTGGTAAGTGAGTAGTTTGCATGGCATACATCAGTATTGTGGATAGAACCGACTGTACTAGAGTAATTCATTCTGTCAGTGATATATAGAGTTTTATTTTTCCAGCTTGAGAGTTTACTTTGAATTTTCTTCTCAATATAGTGATAGGTATCCCGTGTTACTCTCTTATAAAGCAAGGGTACTCCAATATATTTACCTAGATCATCTGTTTTCTGAAACCCCAAAGCTGCACAAATTACATTCGTATCGTGGGGAGATACATTCTTTGAGAAGTAAATTCTGGTTTTTAGCTTGACTAACTCTTTGACCAGATGAAGCACAAAATTCATTAAGGATCTTGCTAATGATCTGAAGCTACGAAGCTTTAATTGTGCTGAAGAGGATAAGGTCATCAACAAAAAACAGATGAGAGAGGGGTAGGCCTTGTCTACCCAATCTTATGATTCGCCATCTACCTTCATATTCGTGCTTGCAGATAGCCTGTGTTAGTTGCTCCATACAGAGGACGAAAATGTAAAAGGAGAGTGGATCTCCTTGTTTGATGCCTCTCTATGGAGTAAGAGGATCCAATGGTTTTCTATTCCAAAGTACTTGCATGGAAGAAGTGGTAATGTATTCCATAATTAGATTAATAATTTGATTAGGCAAGTGAGCTTCCTTGAGAGTGTTAGCTATAAAGTCCCATCAGAGTCTATCAAAAGCCTTTTCAAGATCAACTTTGATGGCTTTCAATCTTCCTTTTCATGGCATATATAACGCCCTGAGCTATGATTATGTTGTTCATGAAATTGCGCCCTCGTATAAAACTTGATTGGAATGGTTGGGTTAAAAGAGGCATGACATGCTTGAGTTTGTTTGCTATAATCTTTGTGATGAGCCTATAAAAAGCGGTGCACAAGTTCTTAATTCCTTGACGGTTTAAGGCTGATCCACCTTAGGAGTGAGGGCAATCAACGTGCGATTGAAAAGAGGATTGATCTCACCTCATTCAAAAATAGCTTTCACCTCGTTATAAACAGAACCACCTATTCTTTCTTTGGGACTGAAAGAACAGAGCATGCAACCCATCCACTCCTGGAGATTTTAGGGGCTCCATGTCAAAAAGAGCTTGCTTAGTTTCAGATTTAGTCACTGGACAATTTATGGCAGTAATCATAGAATCTGAAAGTACAGGAAACAAACCTGAATAGTTGAATCCTGTTGAAGGTGTCTGATCAAGTGAGTAGAGATTCTTAAAATAATCTGTTGCCAGGCTTTTTAACAAGTTCTGATCTGAGGTCCAGTTACCCGTATCGTTCTTTAGCATTGAAACTCTGTTTTTACGTCACTAGACTAGCTCTTTAAGGTGATAGTAGTGAGTTTTCCTATCCCCATGATGAATCTATTGACTTCTAGATTTTTGCAACCACAGCAATTCCTCACTAATATAGAAATTCAAATCTCAATTTCTTTTGATGAATTTTGTAGGCAAACTTATATGTTTATCTATTTTTTGTTTGTTCAGACACTTTAGTGTGGGTTGGTTTTGTTTTTAGAAAGTATTTGAATGAAAACCAAATCATGATTTTAAATGTAACTTTAGATTTTACTGTACATGAAATAACTATGTGAAAATAATTTTTTCTCAACTTGTGTGAAAATAATTTTTAAAAACGCTTTTAGGTTGTGTTTGTAGTTTGTACCGTTCTCTTTGTATTGAGCTATTGTGCATTTTACTGTTTTTATGATATATTGGGCCAATATTTTTTATGTATCTTTTTATTTATGTTTAAATAAAATTGTTCTGTTATAAAACAAATAGACGAGGTAATAAAAAATACCTTGAAAAATGTTTGAGTGTTATATGCCTGGAGACTTGAAATTATTGAAATTATCTATTCATAAATCAACTTCTAACCAACCCGAAAAGCAGAGCAATTAAGGTTTGTTCCAAAACAAAACAGAGTCAGCTCAAAGTACGCGAAACTAAAGTGCAAGACTCGATTTGACGCTTCATGTTGTACACAAACATTATGTACAAAAATGTTTCATGATTATTAGTTTGGAATAAACTCTAAACTTCCAAATCAAAATAAATCGGAACAAGGAATTAATGCATCTTATAATACTACTACTTCTGATCCTTAATATAAGAGTTAATTTGACATTAATTTAGTTCTAAATATAAGACTTCAATCCATTTTATCTCTTATATTTATCTATTTCTTTTTTTTTAAATAATCATTGTAGCAGCTGCATATATTAAAAGTTCTATCATATGGTAATTCTAACCAATCCACATTATTAATAAGAATATTTTAAAAAAGATAACATTTATTTATTATAAATAACTAACTTAATAAATTTTCATAATTTACTTAAACCAGTTAAAGACCTCTTAAGGATCGGAGAGAGCATCAATTCCTCTCGGACAACAGAGAAAACCAATCACTTGTAGCCAGCTTAATTGCTGCAGGAATTTCATCGCCAGTATAATGAGACAAAGGAAGGAGTAGAGAATCACAGAGCAGATGCATAATTTATTTTATTAGAGTGAAAAGAGCAGCTGTACAATGATAGGAACAAGGCAAATCCGATCTAAATGAGGAACTTGTTTTTTCTTTTTCTTTTCTTTTTTTTGTCGTCATAATCTAAACAAAGGAACCAAAGGAGAATAATAAAGCCCCTAATATATTAAATACTTGTCCCACTTCTATCACCACAACCTCATTACATTCCACAGGATCATACAGTTCCTCATTTGAAAAATAGATCTTCTATTCTGTAGCTGCAACAACTGCTGACCCTTCCACCTGACGATAATATATTTCATCCCGCCAAGTTATTAATTATGCAAGTAATAATGGGTTACAAGATATTAGCCTATATATATAGAACGTGCTTCTGCAAGCAACTGATCTATTCAAAGTCGTCTAATTTTATTACCTTGAAGGTTGCCCCCCAGATTTCCTCGTCCTTTGCAAGCTCTGCAGTTATCTTGTTCTTAGGATTCTCATAGGATCTCAATCCTCCAATTGCTGTTGAGTAGAAACATCCTGCTCGATATCAAAAACGCGTCAATGACAAGAAGGAAACTCAACAGTTTTGGGCAGGGGGGAAAAAAAAAAAAAAGAACTTGAAGCAATCTCATTCTACAACCCTCAAAGAACAAGACATTTTTCTTCATGGTCCTTTTATTTTTCTCTCGGATCTCTGGTTTCAAAATAATATACCCATATGAGTCTGATCTTCTGAGAATTTATCATATCATCCCATTGGAAGAGTAACTTAACCCTTGGTGACACACCTATAACCAGCATTTTTTTTTTCCAAAAGGGCAACCCACCTTGAGGGAAAGAAGCAAGTGACTTGCCACAGGCACCTTTCAGCAATTCTGCGTCATCGGCAAATGCTACATATCCATCAGCTGTAATTCCCCAATACAGAGGAACCTTACCCAATCGGTCCTACAAAAAATTATAAGCAAATTGTTCTTAGCAACAGTACTCTAAGGCTATATAAGTGGGCCATTGGGGTGGAGCATCAACCAAAATCAATATGTGGAAAGTTATACATAAATGTGTGTATTACTTCAAGACTTTCAATTTGACTCTAAATATAAGATCCCAATCCATTTTGTCTCTCATAATTATCCATTTTTTTAAAATAGTCTTTTTAGTAGTTGCACATATTAAATGTTTGATCAAATTATGATTTTAGCAAATAGTAAGAGTATTTTAAGAAAGACAACACCTAATTATTATAAAAAAACAAACTCAATAAATTTTTTTAATTTATTTAAGTTAGTCAACCAACTCTTATATTAAAGTTGAAGGTAGTACTACTTACGGAAGCCACAAAGAGAGTTGAAGTGGACTTGTCAAAAACGATGAAAGCGAAGCTCCCACTGAGATGGGCTACAACATGATTGGCCGGGTAGGGCGCTCGATCACGTAACGCTTTGTAGGCCTCAATGACCAAAACCGCCTCATTGACAGACTTGCCCAGTCCATATTGTTGCTTTAAGCTGCCCAAGTTGTCCAGAGCTCCTTCAAATAAGCAGAATACCTCGTCCTTCACCGCAAATGACCTGTATTTTTTAACCCACTCTTCAGATCTCCATCATAGTTCTTCCTTTTCAAGTTTTTCTCACAATTAAAGATAATACAGGAAGTTGGTTGCAATAAAGCTCATCTCACACATATAAAGTAAAATCAATTTTTCGCAATTAATCCAAAAGCGGATCAGATCAGTAGCTCTTACACCACATCTTTTGGAAGAAGTTTGTTTGACTTCACAAGAAGCGTGTGAATTGCGATCACAGTCACAGCCGCTTCCAATTTGTGAATTTTAATTGTCATTCATTCATGGGGCGCCACGTGGTCATCATGCAAAAATGCTCCTCACCTCTGTATCATCGCGGAATCATGACCATTGGATCTCCCGCGAATCTTTATGCGTGTCAAAAGGTTACTGGTTAAACCCTAGTTTCCTGATCTATTATTCAATAACCACTGCTTTTACGGTTTTACCCCTTCCCAACCCCCTTTAGTTTTCTTTTTTTTGGGGCACCTATTTCCGGCCTATTCTCCTATTCTATTTACAATATCCGGCGCTTTATTGGACAATTCGTCCAAGCCTGTTTGGTAGCTGAGAAAATTAATCTAAGCCAGAAAATACATATAATACAGTTCAGGAAGATTAATACCACATCATAACGTCACCGATCGCAAGATTTTAAAGTTTATATCTCTTTGTATTCGTCGGAAATTTCTGAATGAATTTCTTTTTCCATATCTGGATGAAAATTCATTTATATTAGTTCGCTTCATTTATAATCCTACTACTTTATTTTATTCTCTTTCTTTCTTTTTGTTATTCGGTCAGCAACAAGCATCAAAAGATTTTCACCTGCCTCAAGCACCCATACTCGGAGAATCAACACAAAATTAGAGAAGGAACAACTGTTAATTAATTACCTGGGCTGCCATGGCGTCTCGTTGCTGTGAGTATAAGCGAGCTGCACGTGATCTCCGATCTGCAGTGAAACCGCGGACGCGTGGGTCTGGACGAAGCGGTTGATCAAAGCGGCCGCCGTGATCTTGGGCGACGGCGTGCGGTTGCCGGCGGTGACGAGCTCGTCCGGCGGCGAGACGATGGAGCTGCTGAAGATTCCCAACATTCTCGAACTGCTCAACCACAATTGAAGCAGAAACTTCCCCTGACGATCCCACCGAGGAGCTCACGCTTTACATAACACTGAACGGGAATGCAATGATAGCCGATGCATTTCCGGACTTTATAGACGGAAGGGACGAGGGTACTTTAGTCATTATGTAGGATAAGCGTAGTTTGGCAATATCTTTAAATCGGCCATGAATTAATTTTTAAGGAAGAATATTTACTTTTTAGGAATGGAAATAAGACGATACAAGATATTCCGAAGTTACATATATATGCACACACAAATAAAATTAATACGTATAGACTACTATTTCCTGTCACTAACGTAAAAACCAGTTGAATAACTTAAATAGATTAAAAAATTAATTAAGATAGTTATTTATAATAATATGTTTTTATTTTTCTTAAAATATCCTTACTAATTAAGTATATTAATTAAAATTACTATTATTATAAGGATTATCTTAAAAAAAATAAATAAATATAAAAAAATAAAATAAATTGTGATCTTATATTAGAATCAAAATAAAAATTAAATAAACTTTTATATAGTAGTATAAACTAATAATTCATGGCATTGACAAAGTGATAACAATAATAATAATTCAAGGGCAAATTAGGCTCCTCCAAGCATATGAATCCACCTGATCTAAAAATGCGAATGAGGAAAGACCGTGTATGGACGGTTAAGTTCTTCTAGTCGACTAGTACTTTTATTTTATTATTATTATCTCCGTTTTCTGTATTAATTTCAACTTTTTAATTCTTGCATAATTATATATACATTCATGATACAAATTATATATATGAGAATCTAAATTGCACATGGCATGTGCCACAAGTACGATGGATTTTGAAAAAAAATATTTATAAAATAAAAAATTAAATATAAGCTTTTAAATTTTTATTTAGAGACGTGTGACAATATTATTATAAGTTTTGATAATAATAATATAGGTTTTGATAACAATTCTCTAAATGGGTCTTTGTCTGCAATTTTTCAAATTTTATGATTTTTTGTGATTTTTTAGCATTAATAGATCTTAATAAATTAACATTTATAAATTTGACTTATAAGTGGCACAATTCAGGCTGTAAATATGAAAAATTGAATTATAAATATTAAATTTTGTTTGAATTTTTCTAACATTAATTAAATAAAATTTAAAGAACCTATCATGTCAATTTTCGTGAATTTTTGGTCCCCAGCCGACCACTGGGCTGAGATCGGGACCCACAATACGTCCCTCGCTTTTGGTTGCGTGCTGTATGAAGTCACCTCCAGCAATTTTACTTTATTTTAAAAAAAAGTTCACAAAAATAATTTGGGTTTTTATTTTATAGTTAAAGCAGATGAGAATTTTCATGAGTTGCACTATTCAAATATTAAAATGTTTTATAGTTTTTCATAAATTTTATATTATATGTAAAATATATTCTTTTGTATATTAATAATTTTAAAATTATATTATATAATTAATAGCTTATAAATAACTATAATAATTAGAGACATGTTTTAATATATATGCGCGCGTGCGTGTAAAGAGGCTCTAAATCTCGAGGCACCCCTCACTGGCTCACCATGTTTTTTGAGTAGGATGGTATCGCTGTTTCAGGATATCCCAACACAACCGGTCAGACTAATCCCAAGTGTACTCACAGGTATCGAGCCCATGACATGATAGGGAAGGCGCCTTGCGTTCCCGTTTGTGACCAGTCGGACCCGACCCTTGCAGCTCACCATGTTTTTACCACCTAAAAGTAATTACAAACTATAGCCTTATAAAAAATATAATCTATCAGCATATTAATTATTTATTTTTATTAACGTACCTCTAACCTCTTGTAATAAAAAGAAGAGATATATTACTAATAATTCACCAATATATATAATATTTAAAATTATAGTACGTTGTATGCGGTATCACAAATGATTAAAACTCTTATTTTAGGCTCCATCTTACATGAAAAATATGTTCTTATCTGTATGATTAATACTAGTATATTGATTAAATGTCACATATGTGATCTCCTACAAAGGAAGACTTAACGGCCAGCCATACGTATAGAGGACGCTAAAAAAGAAATCTCTTTTTATTAGCCAAATCAACGAAAAAGGTTTTTTAAAAAGGAAAAATAAAAAAATAATGTTAAAAAGACAAATAGATTTTAAAAAAAAATTCTCAAGGGTCGGGTGGTATCTGCTGAGAAAACCCCTAGCTATTCTTGCATGGGAGCCTTTTATTTGCTTGCCACGTCAGCAACCCACTTAGCTTCTGGGGATGACATTTTGTCGTATTCTTGTTATTATTTTTACCGTATTTATCGATTCAGATTCGTAAAAGCCAAAACACAAAAAAGAGAAAGAAAACAGGCGGTGGGGAGTCCACGTCAAGTCACAAGATAAATAAATTCAAGTCCAAAATTCAGTTTAATTAATATCTTCTAATAGAAAATAACAAAAAACACGCCACTATGCTTAAGTATCATACATTCTGTTGCTGGCCTAAAAAAGGAAAATCATGCATTCTGTTCAATTATCGGCAGATATTTGTTTAATTCTGCCCAAATATTAATATTATCCCTTCTGCTCTTAAATATAAAAATTAATTTGGAAATTAATTTTGATTCTAAATATAATATATTAATTTTTTATTTCTCATATTTATTATCATCTCGGTTTTTTAACATAAAATTTAGTTTTTAGTTTAAATTTGAATGACAAATTAAATATTATATTATAGACCTTAGTAGTATAAGATATATTAATGATGCTTTAATATAAATAAAATAATATATATAAATTAGAAAATCAGCATATTATTTTTACGAGTTAACTTATCTTTTTTTTTTAATTTGTAAAATTAGTTAACTAGTTTTTATATTTAAAATTAAAAAAATAATATATAAAATCATAAAAAAGGATATATTTGATTGTAGACAAATTTTCAATAGTGGGAGAATAATTAGACTAATAGAGATTTTACCATTAATTGATGTTGCGAGATTTTTTTATTTATTTCATCATTGCATCATATTGACGCCTTGTTTCAAAATCTAAATATTCCGATCCGCACCAGGGTTTTATAGTCCTAATGACACTAACTAATTTTTTAAAGTTTTTTTTTAAAAATTCTGAGTACAGGAATATAATAAATATATCAATTATGCCAAAAAAAAAAATTTGGGCCTACACCACACACAAAAATTCCATCTCCAATAGAGAGTGCCTAAAATAAAATAGACGAAATTCCGTGGGATACTCATGATGCATGGTTCAACAGACAAAATAAAAAATAAAAAACAATAAATGTCTGATGCGTGAATAAATTACTACCATGCCACAAAAGACCAGATCAATGGCAAAACTTATTTGCAAATAAATGTATTATTTTAATTTAAGACTTGTACGTAAATTTCGATTGATTTTATTGCGTCTTTCATCCCAAATAAGTATTAGGCCTTTCAATATATTTAAAAATTTTCAGTTAAAAAAACAACATATATTTTCCGCTGTAGTTAAGTGTAATAATTTTTCGAAAATACTTTTCTAATCACGTGCATTGTAATTGAAACATGATGAGAACTCTCTCACTATATGTAGTTAATAAGAATACTTTGAATAACAAATTAAAAGTTAATATCATCCATAGTTATTGAAGTTTAACTTCATTTTGATTTTTGCATCCGAAATTTAAAATGAGAGGTTTTGGTTACTAAATCCAAAATCAAAATGGGATTAGATTTCATAAATTAAAAATAATATTATCCCAAAAATTAATATTTTAGTAAACAAAGTTGATTTATGCCTTATGCTTAAAATCAAATCTTATCTAACTTATGGAAGATAAGAAGCTAGGCTGCTTTAAATGTATCCTTTGCCTGGTTATCAAGATCATCTACCCTAAAACTCCTATGCAAGAAGCTGATAATCTATGATCAGCTGAAGCATCAACATCTGATCTCATACAGCTAAAATGAGAGGACTTTTCAAATATTATATCTGTTCTTTAATATAAGAGTTAGTTGGCTAGTTTGAGCAGATTAAGAAAATTTATTAAGTTAGTTATTTGAAATAAATATGTGTTGTTTTCCTATAATACCCTTGCTAATAATATGTATTAGTTAGAACTACTATTTGACGGAACCTTTAATATGTACAATTACTATAATGATTACATTGAAGAAAAATTGGATGAATATAAGGAAAAAAATGAATTGTAATATTATTTAAGACCTAATTAGGGTGTGTTTGGGAAGCTGTAATAGTATTTCTTAGAAGCACTTTTCTATAAATTGAGACAAACTCCTCCACATATTTATTTTATATACCGTAAAATCACTTTTAAAATTATGATTTCGTTCTATCCAAACACTCCTAAATGTCAAACAGGTTCTACATGAAGGATCAGAAGTAGTATTTTTTTTCCTGGCACGATTCAAGCTCACTTCAGATTAATTAGGCCAAAATGACGTGCTTTTAGACAAGTTGGTATTAAAAATAAATAAATTCTCGGTTGCTTAATTTTATTTCGATTTGTGTTTCTTGATTTGGTACATATGCGTGCAATCGGATCCAAGAATTTGGCAGAGCGAAGGCTGTTTTCAACATTATGGTTGGTGAAAGACTAAAAGTAAGCCTCCCCCGGATAATACCAAAACTGTCCACTATTTTTAAACCTCACCTCGCTGCTTTTCATTTGTGTATTAATCTTCCTAAGATGCACGATCAGTTTCTTTAATTTTCTCCTTTTTCATTATATTAAGCCCTAACTACTACCGCATTCAATTTTAGTACACATCCTAAAATAACATTCTTTTCATTCTCTTATATAAAAACTAGATAATTAATTTGTATGTATTAAAAAAATTAATTAAAGTAATTATTTTTTTTTATAATTTGAATCTTGATTCATCACGTTGAATCTTGATTCATCACATTGGTAGTTAGGTTAGTTAAATGCGCATACCTCTTTTAAAGTAAATTCAAATATTGGTTCATCACGTTGTAACAAAATAGTTTCTTCCACTGAACCCAACTGTTTTTAGTAATTTAGTTATTTATTAAACATATGGATTGGTTTTTTTTAATTATTATCTTTAATCATTTGCATTAGAACTGTCCTTTGATAAAAACCCTATCCTTTTCTTAACATGTATAATCACTAAAGATTATCTAAATTAGGACGAAAATAAATACTCTAATTAAATCTTATATTTAGAACAAAAAAGAAAAATTCATTTCCTTGTATAAACTATCTTGCCGAAATTTGAAAAGTTCAAATAATATTATAGTTTTAATATATTTTTAAAGTTCAATTTGGGAATTTTTTTAGTAGGAATAAATGTTTCTTATGCTATAAGTCATTATATGGGGTCTTAATCACGTATCCTCAAGACAGGCTATATTAAAATTTTGTTATACCTTTTTTCCACCATGGCTCATCATAATGCAACTTATGGTTTTAACTTTTAAAGACGAGTGAATTAAATTAAAATTTTATAAATTTTGAAACAAAATTAATAACTTGACCACCTCTTTTTCATTTACGTGAGACAGACATATGTGATATGTGCCTTGTGATAAGGATTACAGGAATTAACATCTTTTTTTTTCCCTAAAAAAATAAAGGAATCTAAATTTAAATTAAGCACAATCTCACTATTCGTCTTCAATATTACGGTAATTACCTGCCAATAAACCTTGTGCAAATTTCCTACGTACTGCCTGTAACTCTTGAGAACTTCCAAAATGATTCTATTTTCTTTTTTTTTGGGTAATATTTTTATTTTACAGAATTAAGTGATAAATAAGCATCCAACGTGGAATTTACTCGATAATAGGACAAAAGAATCAATCAAACTTGGAAATCTAAAACTGTGGGCAGACCTTTGAGATCAATCTGTGGGTATTCATAGGCCCAAATATCATATAAATTATACATATAATTAATTTAATTAAAAACAAAAGGAGTCTAATTAATTCGATTTAATTTGTATTGAAGCGAAGACAAATGAACATAAATAAGCATTAAAGAAATGTGATTAAAGCAATAAAAGTACGTACACACACACGCTTATATTTATATGAAGGTGCTTGTGGGTTTCTGAGGTACCGTATATTAATTTGCAGAACTGTTTTAATTATATGATCAGAATCCAACGCAGCCTGAGGATGGGGACAAGAAGCGAACAGATTCTGCGACTTGGATTCCTCAACTAGTTAGAAAGGGAGATTCTTTGGAAGAAGATAAGATAGAAAATTCCTTTTTCTTTATTTGTTTTATAAATGAATGCATTTGTTTTTGTTGTTTCTTTTATTTATTATTTCTAAGAGAGGCATGCAAATTCAAGCTTTCAAGGTCAGGAGGAGGAAAAAAAGGGCCAGCAAGGAAGCAAAATCAAACTCTAAAACCTTGCACAATGTGGCATGATAATATGTTTTGTATCATTACAATTCTATCATATGTCCTCCTGAGAATAATACACACACATGTATGTGCGCGCGCCCACATAAATAACGAAAAAAGGATTCAATCTTTTTTTTTTTTTTTTACAAACAAAAGTTTAGATGAGTTGGGTTTGGGAACTCACTAGGGATAGAACATGTCTCTAGGCTTCGAAAACGCTTACAAAGGTATTGACAGGTTGCTTACCAATAATTAAGGTTCTCATATCGACAACAGGATTTGAACTCATAACTTTATAAGTGATAAGCTGACTCTTCATCAATTGTGCCAATTCTTGCTAGCAAAATGGACTCAATCTTTTTAAATTGTGCAAATTGGGAATTACTCTATATGATTTTTAATATAAAAGCTAAATATTTGATTGACATAGATTAAGAAAATTAGTTATTTGTTAAAAAGATGTATTGATTTTCTATAATACTCTCTTTCATCATTTCTTGGAACTACTCCTTGTTTGAAATTCCCTCACCATGCATAATCAATATGAACAATTTGAAAAAAAAAAACTACAAATTTAAAAGACAATAAATTGAATTAAGACTTTGTATTTAGAATTAAAATAATTTTTTAACTAATTTTTATATTTAGAATCTAATAAAGTATTATATTGGATATGGAGATTGCGAATTATACTACTGTTTCATTAGAAAGGCCACGATAAACTAAACGAAAATGTGTTTACTGTTTGAATATTACTCTTTACCACCGCATTGTCTTTTTTAATCCAACTTCTAGTAATTTAATGATCTATAATTTTTATTTAAAGAGATCTTAATTATAACATCACAATATTGTGAGACTGAATTTCTCAACCTCTCATGGAAAATGTAATTCTTACCAAACTTTATATAATTGATTTGTAACTTTAAAAAATACTACACGTGGTCCTAATTATAAGAGCTAGTTGACTAATTTGAGAAGATTAAAGAAAGAAGTTAAAGTAGTTATTTATAATAAATATGTGTTGTCTTTCCTAAAATATCCTTGCTAATCAAGTATGTTAACTAGAACTATTATTGTTAGAAGAACTACCTTAAAAAAATATATAAATATAAGAAACAAAATGGATTGGGGTCTTATATGTAGAACCAAAATAAAAGAAAAATAAGGTCTTATATTAAGGACTGAAAGTAGTATATTGATAGGTTCATAATTTAAACTTAACTGTAAAATAAAATTTAAAAAATCTGAAATATTATGTTGAATGAAAAGAAAGAAAGAAAGATTATATTAAAATTTGATATTAATTTATCAAAACTGTTGGCAAAAAAATTAATTTATTAAAACAGTCAAAATGTATATTCAAGTCGAGTTTGATAACATTTGAGTCACACCACCCAAACAAAAATTTTAGTTCTACTAATTATTTTATGATCTGCTATGATAATACAATATTATCTTAATACTAATTTTAAAATAAATTGAGAGCTAATATTTCAAAGGATGAAGCTCATGAAAGGACTCTGATTTGTCCGCAATTAATGGATTAAAATTGAACAATAATTGCAAACACATGTGTATATAAATATATATTCATTATTAGTCAAATTTTTTTTTTTTTATCAAAAGAGGTGTAAATGGCGTTTATTTTTTACTATAAGTTATTGTGCATAATATGTTAGGAGGAATACCCAAAAACCTATAATATGTGTGTGAATATATTAATTTAATACGCCGGCAGAAATATTAATTTAATGGGTTTCATGTATCTGTACGGAATTCAAAAATGAATTATATATTAATAATAATGCAATAATATATTGATTTTGTAATAAAAAAATGAGCAAGGGTATGGAATCTTTGGTGGTGTCCAAAGGCATAGGTAGGGAATCTTTGAAAAAGTGAAATAATAATGGAATAAAAAAAGCTGAGCTGACGTGGAAATTATTATTACCGGACAAGCACAGGCGACAGTTCACGCTTCTCTGTGACGCCCACAGTTTAAATTCACAGTTCACAGATCGGAACTAGGCTTAATAATTGTACGAGTATTATATAAATAATTAATAATTTATGAATAAATTTTTAAACGAAAATCCAGCAAATTGCCAAATTGAGTTGCAAACAGTAAAAAATTAGAAAGAGAGACATAAATAATAAAATAATAAAAATATGGCGCCCGGCAATTTATTTTGTTAATAATTGATTGGTAAATAGTAGTAGTTTAACACAGCCTCGTCTATTCATGTTAGAAACATCGAACTCGATTTTTTTTTATTGATTTATCGTTTTTATATTGATAGAATAATTCAAAAAAATAAATTATATGTTTGCATTGATAAGTTTTGGGATTAATTTAATTATATAATTGACAAAAATATAGAAACAACTTGAATTTAATTTGTAAAATTCTATAATTTACTTTAATAATAAGAAATAAACTTTTGAAAAATGTAAAAAAAAAATGTTTTGATAGTACAATGAGCTGGGTTGGGATTTAACTCGGCAGAAGGCAAGCTAATTTTAACTCATCTCATCAACCTGATGAATTAATTCCTATTACCACCTCACTATAGTGGTGGAATGTGATAATTTGGGAGGAGAAAAAGCTGAAAGAGAAATGTGGGGCAGACCAAATTGGAGCATTATAGCCAGCTCACTCCAAGTTGCATGGAACAAAAACATTGGGCTGTTCCTTTCTATTCTGCCCTTTGTTTGGTCAGGGAAAAAAGAAAAGAATCCAGAATATTCTTTTCCATTTTCCCTACTAGATACTCAGTACACTGTATATAATACTAACTCTGATTTTTTAATATAAAAGTTCGTTCAATTTTTATTTTAGTCTTAAATATAAGGCCTCACTTCACTTTGTCTCTTATATTTATTTATTTTTTTTCAAGGCAATCCTTGTAATAATAATAGTTTTAGCCAATATGCTTGATTAATAAAAATATTAGAGGAAAGACAACACTTATTTATTATAAACAACTAATTTAACTAGTTTTTTTAATCTACTCAAATTAGTCAACCAGCTCCTATATTAAGGACCATAGGTAGTAACTTTCATCTTTAATATAAGAGTTAGTTATAAATTAAATTTGGTCTTGAATGTAAGACTTTAATCCATTTTGTCATCAAATTTGTAATTCATTTTCTAATGTATTTTCATTAATCACACATGTCAAGAGGTTTCCATCTAAGGATAATCATGATTAAAAGGGGGTATTGTAGGAAAATCAATTCATGTATGTTACAAATGACTAACTTAGCTAATTTTTTCAATATGCTCAAATCAGATACGTAACTCTTATATTAAGTATCAGATATGATATAAAGCAATATACACTGCAGGACCATTGTATTCTTGTTTGTTTGTGTATTGCGAAAAGCTACCTGGTTCACATGTACTATAGCATGGCGAATGGTATTTGTAAGCTATAAAAAGATCAATATTCAAATTGATATAGGCGTAAATATTAATATGATATATAATATTTCCAATAAATTCTACTATTTTATGTTTACAAGTCTTTATAAAATTTGGCCAAAAACAAAGGCCCTGATAGAATAAATGAATTTACTCATTTCTTTGAGTTTTATAAAATATACAATAGTCCATCTAATTTTAAAATAATAGGCTATGTTTTGATGGAGGGAATGTGGGAGACAAATGAGGAGGAGGGAATATTAAGAAAGAAAAATTTCTAAAATCCCTGCTCTTCCCATGTGGGCCGATTTTCCATATCTTGTGTATTTTTCGTCGTGGGCCAAGCCCAAGTTTCCAAACTGTTCTTGACGTTGTTATTTTCTAATTTGAAGGAAAATAAATATTTGAATAAATTTTTTTTTCTTCTTTTTTCAATAAGTAAACGAGTCAAAATAAATATCACTTGAAAAGGTAAATTTAAAGTGAATTGATATATTAGATTAAAAAAATATTATGGAATGAAAATAAAAGTTTTGATAAAATTAATAAAATATTATAATAAATATAATTTAGAAAGTATAGGATAAAATTTCAAAAGTAAAACACATTTAACCACATGCTAACTGCTTTAGAAGTCTACTTGAGACTAACCTGTTCCCCCTTTTCAAGATCTTAATCAGATTCTTTTTTATTTCAGCCACTCCTATTTCCTATAGGTTTAATTATCTTCAAGCACAACTTTTTTATTATACTGGGTGCAATGCTTAATATAAAAGCTAGTAGGAGATCGAATTTAGTCTTAAATATAAGAACTTAATTTATTTTGTCTTTTTATTTATTTAAACTAATCTTATTGATTGCATATATTAAGAAAGTTTGCATCGAACAGTAGTGTCAACCCCAATAATTAAAGAGGGTATTTTAGAAAAATCAATACATATTTTTTACAAGTAAACTAATTTAACTACTTTCTTTAATCTACTCAAATTAGTAAAGTAGATCTTATATTAATGACTGGAGGTAGTACTTCCTTTGATCTCAAATTTGAGAGCTAAATAACTAATTTGTAGAGATTAAGAAAATTAGTTAAGTAGATTATTTATAAAAATATGTATTGATTTTTCTAAAATATCTTCTTCAACTATTGGCATTAGAAACTACTCATTTAATGAAAACATTTCTTAACATCCATGGATAGAGAGATGGGAAAAAATTTATAAATTTGTGAGAGAAAAGGTGAATAGAAGTTTTGTATTTAAAATTAAAACAAACCCTCCACTAGTTTTTACATTTAAATCCGAAGGAATATAATACTCGTGTTTTAGTGCATATTTTAAGTACAAAAAATTCTCGTAATGAATGGTGGCCATCATTTGAATGGTTGTTAGATGCTGTGCAATTCGTCTTCCAAATGAATGGTTGCCACATATCCATTGTACTTTTCAACACCCTTTGGTTAAAAAGATACAAACACATTATCTTGGAGTCTAGTATATTTTTCAACAATTCCTCAAAGTGCGTGTATGACTTTGGAAGGAAAATTCAAATTTTCTTGACTTCTAGCTCTTTTTTTGGCCAAATCTTGACTTCTAGCTCTGACCTGACAGGTTCTTCGCGCTATATTCTTCGGAAAACCCACAACTTTTGGAAAGCTTGACTCAGCAATATTCGAGATCCTGGCTGGTATTCTTTATAGTTAAGATGAGAAGCACTGCATAATTTTTCCACAAAGCTTATGTGTCACTTCCGAAGAAAAAATACAAATTTTTCTTGGCTCCTGCTTCTAGACCTGACCTGATAGGTTCTTCCAGATGCTGACTGGTATTCTTTATAATTAAGAAGAGAAGCACTACTTGTATATTCATGCTTCATCAAATCAAACGAAGTCCTTTCATCTAATAATGGCTTTTGTGCAGCTATCTCCAATCTTCTTGTCTCTCTTATTTGCCTTGCTTTCACTTTCTGTAGCTGCTCAAACTTCAAGGAATATCATCACTCCAGGTTCATCCCTAACGGCGGGGAAAGATAGATCATCATTCTGCACTTCAACATCTGATGAATTTGCATTTGGGTTCAAACAGATCGAGGAAGATGGATTCCTACTAGCCATCTGGTTCAACAAAATACCAGAAACCACAGTTGTTTGGTCAGCCAATGGACAAAAGCTTGCACCAAAGGGTTCTAAAGTTGAGCTCACCTCAAATGGTTGGTTCCATCTTGTTGATCCCGAAGGTAAGCAAATTTGGAATGCCAACCCTTTAGGTAAAATTGCTTATGCAGCCATGCTTGATTATGGTAACTTTGTGTTATTTGGTCATGACTTTCAAAAATTGTGGCAGAGCTTTGCTCGACCCACTGACACAATTTTACCAGGGCAAGTCTTGAAAGAACCTGCTAAACTTGTTTCACGCTATTTGGAAACCAACTATTCACCTGGAAGATTTCAGTTTAAACTACAGACTGATGGGAATCTTGTGCTTTACACAACCAATTTCCCAAAGGATGAAGTGAATTCTCCTTATTGGAGTACTCAAGTTTTAGATACTGCTCGCTTCTCTTTGAACTTCAACCTATCAGGCTATATATTTTTAAGTGCAGATAATGGAACTATAATTAGCATAATATCGTCAAATGCTCCATCCACACAAGATTTCTATCAAAGAGCTGTTCTTGATTATGATGGAGTCTTTAGGCACTATATATACCCCAAGAGTGATAGTTCTAGCACTGGAAAATGGTCAATTGTGTCTGTCACACCTTTAGATATATGTTTACAAGTTACTGAAAAGACAGGAAGCGGAGCTTGTGGTTGGAACAGTTATTGTACAGTTAATGAGGCGATTAAAAGTTGCCATTGTCCACGTGGTTATAGTTTTATTGATCCAAGGGATGTGATGAAAGGTTGCAAACAGGACTTTGTTTCGCAAAGTTGTGATCAAACTTCTTTAGAAACAGATCTGTTTGATTTCGACGAGATGCCCAGTACGGATTGGCCAGAGTCTGATTATGAACACTTCCAATCAGTGACTGAGGATTGGTGCAGACAAGAGTGTTTAGAAGATTGCTTTTGTTCCTCTATTTTCTTCAGAGACGGAGAATGCTGGAAGAAGAAGAAACCTCTCTCTAATGGAAGAAAGCATAATTCTATTGGAGGGAAAGCTTTGATCAAAATAAGAAAGGATTATTCTCCTTTAAGTCCTGATGATATTGATCAAAAGACTGATCAATCAACATTGATTATAATAGGTTCTACACTTTTAAGCGGTTCAGTTTTCTTGAACTTCTTGTTACTAATAGCAGCTTGTTTGGTTGCATATCGATTTGGCCAAAATAATTCCAAAGTTAATAAAAATGTCCAATTCATATCAAATATGAATCTCAGAAGTTTCAGCTACAAGGAGTTGAAGGAAGCAACACATGGGTTCACAGAAGAACTTGGCCGTGGTGCATTTTCCATTGTCTACAAAGGATTTCTACCTGACATACCAGGGAATCTCATTGCTGTGAAAAAACTACATATGTTCAATGGAAGCGATAAGGAATTTGAAGTAGAAGTAAGCGCCATTGGTCGAACTCATCACAGGAATCTGGTGCAACTACTGGGATTCTGCAATGAAGGAGAGCACAGGCTACTTGTCTATGAATTTATGAGCAGAGGAACTTTAGCTAATTTCCTTTTTGAAGATCAAAGGCCAACTTGGCATCAAAGAATGCAAATTGCAATAGGAATAGCTAAAGGACTTCTGTACTTACATGAAGAGTGCAATACCCGGATCATTCACTGTGATATCAAACCTCAAAATGTCCTGCTTGATGACTTTTACACAGCTAAAATTTCAGATTTTGGGATAGCAAAGCTATTGAAGATTGACCAATCTGTAACTACTACAGCAATAAGAGGAACTAAGGGGTATGTTGCAGCAGAGTGGTTCAAAAACCAGCCAATTACCTTGAAGGTGGATGTTTACAGCTTCGGAGTTTTGTTATTGGAGCTCGTTTGTTGCAGAAAGAACTTTGACATGAATGTTGAAGATGAGTATAAGATGGTACTAATAGATTGGGCATATGATTGCTTTCACTATAGGAGATTGGACCCATTAGTGGAAGATGATGAGGAAGCTCAAATTGACATGAAGAGGGTAGAAGAGTATGTGAAGATCAGCATATGGTGTATTCAAGAGAATCCATCTACAAGACCCACCATGAAGCAAGTTGTGCAAATGCTTGAAGGATTCATGGATGTATCAAATCCTCCTGACCTGCCATCCTTTACAAGTGAATGATAAGCCTTCCACCAAATAAATATCATACACTACCCTGATCCTAAATATAAGATCTATTTTGCAGTTACACTTCAAACTAGATTTTACATTTAGGACCAGATGTAGTATTGTTTAGTGTATCTTATAAGAATCCAAGTTTATTTTGTGGTTCTCGTTTATTTTAAGATTTTGTTGTGACTACATATAATCAAACTTGTTCTTCCACATTACTAGTAGTGGCAGCTGGGGTTGTGACGATCTACAACAGATAGATTTTTTTCACACAAAGATTGTTAGATCATTTCCTAAACAGGGTAATCTCAGAACTTCATAAGAATTAAACCATGTTGTGAGACTGTTTTGTCTTTTACTTATTTATGTGATTGTATCTTTCTCCCTAATTATATCAACCTGCCAACATACTTTTGAAGGGCCTAATTTGAAGGATCAAATATATATATGCGTATATATATTTTTGAATGAAGGAGACGAGCATTCAGTAAAATTTAATCTTGTATTTGCGATTTGTACTTTAAAAAATTTATATTTTGTCCATTAGGCCATTTCCTAGCTCTAACACTATAGGCGGTTGTCCTGCTTTCTAATTTAAATTTAAATTTGTCATATTACTAATTCACGTTTGATATGTCAAGTCCATTCCTAGTTGGTGCCTTGCACAAAACTAGTTTGTGAAGAACAAGCAAATAAATGATCCCTTTGAATCTACTCAAAAAAAAAATGATCCCTTTGAAAACCACCTAGAATCAAATTCTTCTTCCAAGTCCAAATTGGATGATCTGCAAGGCAGTGGTTGCAAACGATTTCAAATAAGAAATACTATTTTTAGTTCTAAATATAAGAGTTAGTTTGTAACATAAGTTACATTACAAACCAACTCTTATATTTTTGACCACAGGTAGTAATTAATTTTAGCTAAGTTCTTTAATTTATGTAAAGTTATTATTAGGTCCTTATAACGCCTATCAGCACAGAACCTCTCCATTACGCAACCTCTCCATTTAGCCTCCATTTAAATAAAACAGTGTCGTTTTACGATTTTTTTTGAAAAACTTTTACAGCTTTTTCCAATCCAACTGAGCGTTTATCGTTTCAGTCTCATGAGCTTTTTATTCCTCCGTGGTCGACTTCTCTTCTTTCCCACATCTCATTGTTGTTAGTGATAATTCCTGATTCTTTTCATCCATGATGCTCTTCTAAGTGTTCACCCATGGTCCTGTTCACCTTCACCCACCATCGCCCAGAGGTACCCTCTTATTTTATTTCTCACCCTTTAAAATGCTCTAATGCCCTCCTTTCCTTCACAAATTACACCCCTCTATGTCTGTTGCTTTATCTACAGTATTCCAAACTACAGTTTTATTTTTCAAAATGGTTGGGCGTTTCACAAATTGAACTGTCTTTGATGTTTCTTGCAACCATAGTAATGCCTGCACAGTTACCGTTGGCTGGTGATCAAAGAGGTGATATCTTATTGCCACAGGAGGCGGTATCTTTTAGTGCTCGCTATATGGCTGACACAAAAGCTGCTAAATAGTAGGGAGTAGAACTACTCCTGGCCATCTAAGAGAATGATTATGTGCTAAATTTTTGTCATGTCTTTGAATTTATTACACAGAACGTGAAAGCAATTTTCACCTCACTGTTTATTATGTTCTGTATGATTAATTTATTAGTGCTCTTCCCCTGCACAGAACATGTGCTAAAATCATTGGTGTTTCATTACTGCTTAAGTGCCCAGTTGGAGAACATAGCGTTTTATTTAAACGGACAAATGACACTGTTTTATCTAAATGGAGGCTAAATGGAGAGGTTGCGTAATGGAAAGATTCTGTCTAAGATACACACGTATTACTTTGATTCTTATTATAAGTCAGTTGTAACTTATTCTTACATGTTAAAGAATACATTAAATTGATAAAAAATTTTAAATTTATCTTTGTGAAAGTTTTCTCTCAGTGCATTTACCAATCATTCTTAATATTTTTTTTTCTTATTTTCTCTCTTTCCAAGTACAATTAAATACGGATAAAATTAAAAACTGATTACTAAATACCCATGATTTATATTTAGGATAAAATTTTTTCTTACAAATAACTTGTGATGTGATATATGCATGCATGTTGGCCCCACATAATAAAATGGTGACTGTCTCATGGTCAGTGTTTGCCAAGTCCTGCCATTAGCCCATTAATGTGAACAATTTCCATTGTTTTGCGTTGAGGAGGGGGCAATTTCCATTGTTTTGCGTTGAGGAGGGGGCAATTTTCCCAGTTTCAAGGGGCAGGAGGGAATTCATGGGATCACATTCAAAGTCAAATTATGCAGTAATATTTAAATTTCCACATTGAGTATGCATCTCAAAAATGAGGAGAAAGTGTTAGTCTTAAATTTGAACCTTCAAAGTAAAGTTATGATAATATTTTATAAATTTATTTGTTTTAATAGGAGAATAATATTGAATAAATCAAGAAAATAGAGAATGACCTCCATTTTTTGATTTCACAATGGAGGGAATATTGATTGGTCATTACTCATTTGGACCGGAAGCAGAGACGAACTTACCAATTGGTACCAGTTGTCCTATGGATAATAAAAACGCGTTTTCTTTCTTCCTGGACGTCTTTGTTTACCTAACAGAGTAAGTGGTCAATATATAAATAATCTCATTTGATTTAATAAAACAAAAAGATTATGATACTCATAAAGAATAATTGGAATCCTTTGAAAGGTAAGCAATCAGAACAGTTCCTTTTACTAATGGGGGAACTGGGGAAGGACCGGATAGAAAACGACGAAAGCACATACTGTAACTCACTAAGTGGTTTTTTTTTTTAAACCTTACGCTTGATTGGCCAATAAAGATCTCCTTTTATTCTTTCAATAATAAGAAATGAGAAAATTTCAAAAAAAAAACCTCTAAAATTTTAAAATTTTAAATCAAGAAGGATTACGAAAACGTGTTGTCATTTTCTTTTTAAATGTTACTAATTATTATTAAAGTGCAATGAACAAGATTGATTTATAATTTTAAAATTTAAAGATTTTTTTTTTGAAATTCTCTCATAAGAAATTAAGTATGTTTTTTGAATTAAATTCACGTTACTAGTGGGATTTAGTCTAATAAAAGGAGCCAGTCATGACATTACGAACTAAAGTTTGAATTTTTATTAAAACAAGTGTCCACATATATGAGATAATGTCCGACAATGCCTTGGGCCTAATAGAAGGATATCTATGTCAATTAAAAAAAAAATCACACCCAACAACAGAGTCCATGCTTTAATAATTTTAACAGTTTTTTTTTTTGGCCAAATCATTTTAACAGCTTTAAATACATTCAAATGCATTTAGGGTATAAGCTAACTAAAGCTCATATCTTATTTAATTAAATAAAAAAATTTACGATACTCGTAATGTATTGCATCTTATAAAAACGCCGAGGTTCTGACTGTGACTAGAACCATATTTTTTTCAAATAAATGATTCATGTGCGCTAGGAAGGAAAAGGGAGTCCGATGTTTAACTAATAAACAGTAGCTACCATTTGAATGGAAGCTATGGATATCCTGGACAATTTACTTAACAAACCAACAATTAAGATCTTTAAAGACTCAGCTAGCCTCCTTTCCAACAGTAGTACTTGAAAAACGAGGGAAGCACGAACTTTTCTAGTCATCGAACGATAAGATTTTTTTCCTCCCAAGTCTAAAAACGATTTAGATAATTAATATGCGGTTGTGAGGAAATACAAACTTTTCTTCACTTGGACTTTTACCTGGGAGGTTCTTCTCCATGGACTTATTTATCTGCTTCACTCTGCATCAAAGCTGACTGGTGCCTATATTAAGAAGAAACACTACTTCTTACTCAAGTTTCATCAAATGGCTTGTGAAAAGCCATACCCAATTTTGCTATCTCTCTTACTTGCTTTGCTTTCGCATTCTGTAGTCTCTCAAGCTTCCAAGAACATATCCTTGGGCAGTTCACTGACTGCAGTTGAAAAAGGCTCCTTCTGGCCTTCACCATCTGGTGATTTTGCATTTGGTTTCCAGAAAATTGAGAAAGATGGGTTCCTACTAGCCATCTGGTTCAACAAAATACCAGAAAAAACTGTTGTCTGGTCGGTCAATGGACAAAATCTTGCTCCAAAGGGTTCCAAAGTTGAGCTCACTTCAGATGGTTCTTTCCAACTCGTTGATCACATTGGTAAGCAAATTTGGAGTGCTAACCCTATAGGATTTGGAGTTTCTTATGCTGCTATGCTTGATACTGGTAACTTTGTGTTGGTTGGTCAAGGATCTCAAAATTGGTGGCAAACTTTTGATCAGCCTACTGACACAATTTTACCAGGACAGGTTTTGCATCAACCTGCTCAACTTGTTTCACACTTTTCGCCGAATAATTATTCAAAGGGGAGATTTATGTTTGCACTACAAGATGATGGGAATTTTGTGCTTTACACAACTGATTTCCCAACTGATTCTGTAAATTCTGCTTATTGGAGTACCCAGGTTTTTGGCAGTGACTTCTCAGTGGTCTTTAACCAATCTGGTTTTCTAGTCGTTCAAAGAAGTAATCAAAGTATAATCCAAACAATATCATCCCTGAAGGACATCTCTGCACAAAATCTTTACCAGAGAGCTGTTCTTGAATATGATGGAGTCTTTCGGCACTATATCTATCCCAAGGGTAGTAACTCCAGTACAAGAAATCTGCCTATGGCCTGGTCAATTCAATCTGTGACGCCTTCAAATATTTGTATGAGAATTAATGGACCAACAGGAGGTGGAGCTTGTGGATTCAACAGCTACTGTAACTTTGATGGTAAGAATAAAAGTTGTCATTGTCCAATTGGTTATAGCATCATTGATCCAAATGATGTGATGAAAGGATGCAAACAAAACTTTGTTCTACAAAGTTGTGATGAAACTTCTTCCGAAGCACACCTTTTTGATTTCATTGAGATGCCTCATATCAATTGGCCAAATTGTGACTACGAACACTTCAAACCAGTAAATGAAGATTGGTGTAGACAAGCTTGTTTAGAGGATTGCCTTTGTGTGGCTGCTTCTTTCAATGATGGGGCATGTTCCAAGAAGAACCTACCTCTCTTTAATGGAAGGTTTGATTCATCATTCCCAGGGAAATCTCTAGTCAAAATAAGAAAAGATAATTCCTCTACTCTGGTTCGTGGAGATATTAATCAAAAGAATGGCAAATCAAAGTTATTTGTTATTGGCTTGATACTTTTAGGCAGTTCAGTGTTCTTGATCTTGCTCTTGGTGGTGGCAGTTTGTGGGGTTTTATATTGGTTTCGCCATACTGATCAAAGGGTTACCAAAACAAGTCGATTTGTGTCAAACGTGAACCTTGTAAGTTTCACTTATGAAGAGTTACTAGAAGGCACAAATGGAGTCTCAGAAGAATTGGGTCATGGTGGATTTTCTGTTGTTTACAAAGGTGTTATGCCAAATCTTCAAAAGAACTTTGTTGCCGTTAAAAAATTAAAAATGGTGGATGAAAGTGAGAAGGAATTTGAAGCAGAAGTGAGTGCAATTGGTCAAACACACCATAGGAATTTGGTAAAACTTTTGGGATTCTGTAATGAAGGAGAGCATAGGCTACTTGTGTATGAGTTCATGAGTAAAGGGACTTTGGCAAACTTTCTTTTTGAAGGCAAAAGACCAACCCGGCATCAAAGGATGCAAATTGCAATAGGTACAGCTAAAGGACTCCTGTACTTGCATGAAGAATGTACCTCTCAAATTATCCATTGTGACATCAAACCTCAAAATGTCTTGATTGATGACTCTTGTACAGCTAAAATTTCAGACTTTGGTCTGGCAAAGCTATTGAAGATTGACCAAACTGTAACTACAACAGCAATTAGGGGAACTAGAGGGTATGTGGCATCTGAGTGGTTCAAACACAAGCCAATTACTACAAAAGTGGATGTTTATAGCTTTGGAGTTTTGTTATTAGAGATCATTTGTTGCAGAAAGAACTTTGATAGGAATGTTGAAGATGAGAATAAGATGGTACTGATAGATTGGGCATGGGATTGCTTTCACTCTGGTAGATTTGACTTGTTAGTGGAAGATGATGAGGAATTGCTTACTGACATGAAGAGGGTAGAGAAGTATGTGCTGATCAGTATTTGGTGCACTCTAGAGGATCCATTACTGAGACCCACCATGAAGCAAGTTGTACTTATGCTTGAAGGATTCATGGATGTGCCAGATCCTGATGTTTTGGAATCTATTGAAAGTTAAAGGTAAGCCTTCAACACCTTGAAAAAAAAAAGGATATCATGTTGATTTTACCATTTTAGGCTAGTTTCATCCGTTTTAAAATCCTTGGGCTCCTTCTATGTTTAGCAATCGTTTAAGTGTTGCTGTTCAATAAGGGGGAAAGCAGAGCTCTTTTATGCGTTTCAATAATGTTTACTACTCACTCTGTTTTCAAATTCAAATTGCAGCTCTTCTTACAGCGCATAGTGGGGCTCTTAATCTACAATTTAGCATTCATGTACTTCCATTTCCAAGAGTCATGTTAATTAATTAATTGTTCTTGGGATATACTTCTTTTATTTCCATATCATGTGCTACGTTGTCTTGCTTTTTATTTAAATTTAAATTTTTCCTATGATAGATTAATGACATTTAAGTTTCGTTTGGATAGGAAGGAAAGAATATATGAATGAAAGATTCTTTAAAAAAAGTAATTTTTTTGAAGAAATTTAATCTATTTGTCCTAATAGTTTTGACTCAATTATAATTGCACAATCTCTAAATTTTAATATAGTGCAATTTAGTCCCTATAATTTTGATTCGATTGTAATTTAATTTTCAAATTTTAACTCAATGTAGCTCAATCTTTATATATTATATATTGTGATATTTGCATCAAATTTGAAAAAAATTAATCTTTAAACTTTAATTTATTACAACTCAATTCCTATAACTTTCTGTTGTAATTTAATTTTTGAATTTTAACTTGATGTATCCCGTTCTTATATATCATACATACACTATGATATGTGTAAAATTAAATTTGAAAAAATAAATAAAATTTTGCAGGTTATATTGTTGGCTCATGCAATGTGTGGCTGTGGCGGATGATGGGTGTTTGTGTTTTGACTTGAATAAGAAGTAAGACGAAGGAGGTTGGAATACTGGGAGAGAGGATCATTGATCGCTGAACCTTTGCAAGCTCGCAATATGATGTTGGTCTTTTTCTTAAAAGGAAGCTCTTATTTTTCTTTTGTTGTGTTTTGGGCTTCTTTTGCTTTCTTCTTCCGTCAAGTTGCTTTTCTTTTTTGTAAATTTAATTTCTTCTTCCATCTTGTTTCTTGGTCGGGGTTTGAATCCATGACTTCTTAGTATATCAAAAGTAATGTGACTACCAAGCCATTTAGTCATATAATGCAAAGAAAGATATATGTAACAAAATAAATGCAAGTGTTCAAGTGTAAATAAACATGTGAAATTTAACAATTTACAAGTACAATTTAGTAATTCACAATAAAAATTCAATGATTTACATGTAATATAATGGAATTTACAACTCCAAATGCAAGTGTTTATGTGTAAATAAACAAGTGAAATTTGAATATTTACAACAAAAATTCATGGATTTATATTCCAAATTCGACGATTTACAAGAAACATAAGAGAATTTACAACTTCAAATATAAGTGTTTGAATGTGAATGAACAAGTGAAATTTAGTAATTTATAACAAAAATTCAACGATTTACAACTCAAATTTAGATATTCATAAGAAACATAAACATTACAAAACTTATAAAAGAATTCACAACTTCAAAAGTTTTGCTAATTATGGTACCGGAGCTTCTATTCAGGGAGGCTTCACTACTTTCGGCCACATTAAGTAAAGACCAGCATTTTTTTATTTTTGCTAATTGAGGCTTGGTCGAATAAAAAAAAAAATGTAACGTTGTATTAGAATTAATTACATATTGCCTATATTTAATTTCTGTTTCTTTATAATGCTAATGATCTCAAGTTAGCTTTTACCCATTTTGTGTTCATCATATACATTGTAATGTAATTATATTATAATTTTTCACAACAAATAAGATATTAAAATATGGTTGGTAATATAAATAAATGTTACGTGGACAACATATTGTTAATAATACAATTCTCCACATACAGTCTTCATTTCTTCTAGCTCCCCACGCACACACGTGTATGTCGAAGCCTTTGATAATTAACTCATAACTTCTATATATTTAACAGATCATAATAAATAAATTCACAAGTTAAAAAGAAATAAATCTAGATATTTGAAGCACAATTTAAATTAATGCACAATGCATCTAAGGAGCATAATGAAATTCACAACACAAATGAAGTCTCCCTGAACATAAGCTCCGGTGCCTTAATTAGCAAAACTTTTGAGATTGTGAATTCTCTTATAAGTTTGGTAATATTTATGTTTCCTGTGAATCTCTAAATTTGAGTTGTAAATCACGGAATTTGCAAATTTCTGAATTTTACTTATTCATTCACAAACATTTACACGAATTCTCTTATGTTTATTGTGAATCACCGAATTTAGGTTATAAATTCATGAATTTTTATTGTAAATCTTTGAATCTCACTTGCTTATTCACACATAAATACTTGTATTTGGGGTTGTGAATTCTATTATTTTACTTGTAAATCGCCGAATTTTTATTATGAATTGCTGAATTTCACTTTTTTGTTTACACTTCAACACTTGTATTTGTTTTGTTACATATATTTTTCTTTGTATCATGTAATTAAATTGTTTAGTTGGCTTGGTGGTCACATTAATTTTGGTGTGCCAAGGGTTCATGGGTTCAAACCCCCCTAGCTACTTAATTTTTTTAAGAAATCCTCCAACCATCGAAGTCTAGTAGCCGGTCACTGGAGCTTTGACCTATAGCATCGGTCACCTGAGCACCAGCAGCTAGAGCTCTGGCTATAGTTAATATTTATTTTTTTTAAAAAAAAGGGGGTAGTATTATAATTTTATCCTTAAATTTTAATTTCATTTTGGTCCAAGAGGGTTGACTGAAGTTTTCAAATATTTTGGGGGTTGACTGATATTAATTGGCTACAGTGGTTTTTAAATGAAATTTTTCCTTAAAAAATATCTAATTAAAAATTTTAAATTTACATCATTTAAATTAGATTTTAAATTGTCCAAATTTTCTCATAACGATAAACGAATGGTGTTCATTCGGTTATGATGAGTATCGAACCAGTACCGTACTTGGGCTACAGGCCCCAACTATATGATCCTTTAGGGTCTTTACCATGTTGGCCTTAATTTAAAAGACAATACTACAGCTTGTATAACCAGTTCTTAAGTCTAAACTCTAAAGTCCATATATTGTTTCAACAACATTTATTAAAAACAGAAAAAGAACAAGTTTCTTTCAAGAACTTTGGAGTAATTTCTCATAAGGCATCTTTTCTCAAAATAAAAAAGAAGATATTTTTCAACTTGAGTTGTTTCAAATTTTCATATCGTGACCCACATTTTCAGTTAGTTTGGAACCTCTTCTCTTCCCTCCTCTTTTTTTTTTTTTTAAAATGTTAGATTGACATATTTCAATAGTTTAGATTTTAGTTTTTTGTAAACTATTTATAAAAAATTTTTAAAAACATTTAGTGCACTTGCAAACCATTAGAATTAAATTTTAATATAGCTTGTAATTTATTATTTATTAGATTTTAATAATAATTTTAAAAAGAGTTAAATCTGAACCTATAAAATGTTAATCTAATGGTTAAAAAAGAAAGAAAAGGAAAGAGGATGAGAAGGAAAGATGAGAGGTTTCAAACCGTATTTTCAGTCCTTTATGACATCAAATATTTGATTTCTTACTAAAAAAAGTCCAAAGGTAACCTCCATCAAATAATGTATTGAATTTATTCTATTTTCTATATATAGGTTTTAGTTATCTTCAAGCTCATTTTGCCAATTACAGCTCATATATATTTGTATTAGATTTTTTTTTTTTAAAAATTGATACTCATAAAGTTGAAAAATCAAAGTCTGTTGTTGGATCTTGTACTACTATCATTTGTCTTACAAATGAATGGTCCTAAATTACTTTCCGACAACGAGTTGATTTTTTCCTCAACGTGTTCCACACTTTCAAAGATGCTTTTAAACAAGAGTATTTGACTTTAGAATGCTCCACATTTTCAGTCTTTATGACATCAAATATTTGTATCAGATTTTTTTTTTCAAAAAGAAATGATCCTCATAAAGTCATAATGTATTGCACCTTTTGAAAAATCAAAGTCTTCGGATAAGTACTACTACCTCCTGTCTTTAATATAAGACTCTGTTTGACTTTTATTTTGGTCCTAAATATAAGACCCCAATCCACTTTGTCTCTCTATTTATGTATTTTTTTCAAGGTAGTCCTTCTAATAATATAGTTCTAACCAATATAGTTGATTAGTAAGGATATTTTAGAAAAGACAACACCTATTTATTACAAATAACTAACTTAACTTCTTTCCTTAATTTTTTCAAATTAGTCAACTGGATCTTATAATTAGGACCGGAGGTAGTATTTGGCTAACAAATGAATGGTCGCTAAATTAATTTCGGACAGCGAGCTGATTTTTTCCTCAACGTGTTACCCACTTTTAAAGATGTTTTTAGGTAAGAGTATTTGACTGTAGAAGAAAATATAAATTTTAATTGGGAGAATTATTAAAAAGTACTGTCAAAAAAGAAATACACTGACTAAAAAATATACGTGTTTTTTTTTAAAGTAATCTTAAAATATACAAAGTAAATATATAATGAGAATTTTATTTCAATTTATGTGAAATCACATTTGTTAAGTACTTTTTGACAAACCAAACACTATCTAAATATCTTGTAATGACAAGTTTTAATATAATAAATAATGACAGCAGTTCAAATTGTTCATTTGTCATTAAATTTTTTTAATATTTAACTATTTATATTCCCTTCCTAGAATCTTGAAACCTCATATTTACTCACGTAATTATTATTATTATTATTATTATTAATACTTGCTATTGTTGTCGGGAACAATGATAATTGTATAGTCACCCAGTAGTCCGTCAGAGTGATGAGTTAAAATAGTGTTTATGTCTTTTATATAAGTAAAAAATTAGTTTATTTATTTATCTATAATTTTTTGAAACTTTATTAGTATTAATTTTTATGTGGGTATTTATTTATAATTTTTTGAGAGATTTTTTTCATAATTTTTCTGGGAAGCTAAGACCTGTTTGGTATGAGGCAGAAGGATTGGTATTGGACTACTGGTAACTTGGCATTGACGTTGTTAATTTAGGGGGGTTTGGAAAACTGTAAAAATACTTTTTAAAAGTACTTTTTCACCCATCGAGACAAATTCTTCTAAATCACTTTTGAAATTATAGTTTCATTTATACCCAGACACCCCTTAGTCTCTCTGTTTTTTTTTGACCTGAATTAATTTAGTCAAGTTTGGCACGAGTGCTTTAGCAGTCTTGGCATTGGAAAACCAGTCCTGGGATTGAACATTTTCAGACCAAATTACCCCTCAGCCCGTCCCTCTCGCTGTGCATTGCTCTCATGAATAAATTGAAGAGTGGGTGAAGGAAGAGATCAAAAAGAGAAACTGTGGGAGATGCTTCGAAGATGGAGGCCATGGATTGGGGGAGAGAGTTGCAAAGGGTCTCTTTCGTCAATCGCACATGTGTCTTCTTTTGGTCAGCGTAGTTGCTGGCTGCAATCACTCTGTAAACAGTGAGCCCGCAACCATAACTCGAGAGTAGCAGTTTAGGAGATATGGGTAATTTAGGTTTTTCATATTTTGAATTTTATTTTCTTTTCTTTTAGTTCATCAATCCCATGAGTAACCCAAAATATACCAGACGATAATTTTTTTTATTTGATTAACTTTTTCGAGGACTAGAGTGTTTGTCGGTATCAACAAGTGTTTTTCAGAATTTGAATTTGTATTCTTTTCCTTATAAGAATGCGATAACTTCTCATATTAATCAACATTCGACATTCAATAGCTTGAATGTAATTTTAAATCTCAATCCCCGTACCAATCTCAATCTGACTCCCATTCCCTTGAAATTCACTCTATCATACCAAAACGTGCCTATAGTCTAAATAAAATAGGAGGATCAATATTAGTTTAGGATAACTGGTGTTCATAAAAGAATAGTTTAAGAACTAAAATGTCCTAAACCCAATTAAAATGAAGTGACTGATGCAAAAATAGCTAACACCCAACATGCTTCTCACAATATAAAATACAAATTTAGTATTTTTGTTATTCTTTTCACTACTGACTAAATTCTAACTTGTGACAGAAGTCATATTTCAATCATGCATTTAGCCTATCATTGTCAAATACATTACTTAGATGAATTAAATAAAAAAAATCAAGATGCTCAATCCATTAATTGCAACTTTTTTTAATAACAATAACTATATGGTGTTTGTTTCGTTGTGAGGAGGATCAAAAGTCTAAACTCTTCATGATCCTTTATGGTTTTTACCATGTTGGCCTTAATGTAAAGGACAATACTGCAGCTAATGCACCCAGTTGGTCTAAAGCCTAAACTCTAAAGTCCATGTAATGTTTCAACAGCATTTATTGAAAGAAGAAAAAGAACAATTTTCCTTCACGAACTTTGGACTTTGGAGTAATTTCTCACAAGGCATCTTTTCTAAAAATTCAAAAAAAGAAGAAGATATTTTTCAACTTGAGTTGTTTCAAATTTTCACATCGTGCTCCACATTTTCAGTCCTTTATAACATCAACTATTTGATTTCTTACTTAAAAAAATTCAAAGGTAACTTCCATCAACTAATGTATTCAATTAATTATATTTTCTGTATACAGGTTTTAATTATCTTCAAGCTCATTTACCAATTATAGCGCATATATATTTGTATAAGATTTTTCTCAAAAAAGTGATCCTTATAAAGTCATAATGTATTGCACCTTTTGAAAAATCAAAGTCTTCGGATCTTGTGCTATTTGGCTAACAAATGAATGGTCGCTAAATTAATTTCCGACAGCGAGTTGATTTTTTTCCTCAACGTGTTCCCCACTTTGGAGATGTTCTTAGGTAAGAGTATTTGACTGTAGAAGAAAATATAAATTTAATTGAAAGAATTACTCTATAATGACTGGAAAATCTTACAATAACTAAAAATGGTTTTGGGAATTGAAACTCATGTTCTTCTCTAGACAAAAATAAGGTAAGGAGCTTCAACGTAATTTTAAATCGCAATTCCACTACCAATCTCAATCCCACTTTCCTCCTTTGAAATTCACTCCATCATACCAAACAATACCTAATGGTCCAAATAATTAATGAATATGTAAAGAAGGATCAACATTAGTTTGGGACAACTGGTGTTCATAGAAGAATAGTTTAAGGACTAGAATGTCCTAAACCCAATTAAAATAAAGTGACTGATGCAAAAATAGTTAATACGCAACATGCTTCTCACAATATAAAATACAAATTTAGTATTTCTGTTCTCCTTTTCACTCCTGACTAAAATTGTAACTTCTGACAGAAATGATGTTTTAATCATGCATTTAGCCTATCAAGTGTCAAATATAGTACTTAAATGAATTAAATATAAAAAAAGATGCTCAATGCATTAATTACATCTTTTTTAAAAAATTATAAGTTACAAATGGTACGTTGCATCTAGCGGAAGGAGTTAGTTCCCACAAAGCAGTAATTCAATGTTTGAATCTCTACTAAAAGAGGTACCCATATTTATTGGGGAGAAGAATGTTTCCACTAACTTCTCTCTCCACTTAATTTCTTCATAATTAGATTAACTTCTAATGATTGAGATTTAAAATTGAGTAAAAATATTATTATAATATTAAATATAATAAAAATTTATCATATTAAACTACTTATATATCAAATTTTAACACTTAGTAGTATAAATTTATTTATTTATTTTTTATTCTTTAATACTTAATATTTTAATAATATCTTTATAAAATAAACCTTAACCATTGAAATTTGATCTAATGATGAAAACATTAAGCAGAGAGGAAATGGAGAGAGGGGTTAGTGGAGTCATTCCTCTCCCCATTTAGTGCCGAAGAGTACTTGAAATATAATTACCTCTAATAGAAAAAAAGAAGAAGAAGAAGTTCATCCAATTAAGCTATCATTTGAAATGTTCCATGACAATTTGTCCAAGAAATAAATGGTTCGTAGACTGCAGCATGCAGATTAATTACTTTTCAACGCAATTTGAAAAATGAAAGATTTTTGAAAAACTCATTGTGCAATCTCACATGAAAAACCTTGAGTCCAAAAAAAAAATCTCACCTATAAAACCTTATCATAATTGGATTACAAGCCCCAGCTATATTATCTTTTATGGTTTTTACCACAGTGGCCTTAATTTAAAGGACAATGCTGCAGTTTGTATCCCCGGTTGGTCTAAAGTCTAAACTCTTAAGTCCATAAATGTGTCAACACATTTATTAAAAAAAAAAAAGAACAAGTTTTCTTCAAGAACTTTGGAGTAATTTCTCATAAGGCATCTTTTCTCAAAATAAAAAAAGATGTCTTTCAACTTGAATTTTTTTTTTTCAAATTTTCATTTCGTGCTCCACACATTTTCAGTCCTTTTATAGAATTTAGTTTGATTTGCAAGCTCTCAATATGATGTTGGTCCTTTTCTTAAAAGGAAGCTCTCATCGCAATTATTTGTCGCTGGACAAGTTTTCTTTCGTTCTGTTTTGAGCTCCTTTTGCTTTCTTCTTCCGTCATGTTCCTGTTGGGTTTTTCTTTTCTTTTCTTTCTTTTTCCCTCCCCAAAGCTTATGCACTGATAGGAGGGTTTGACCTTGTAACTTCATACTTAAAGAAGTCTTCATATGAAAGTTTTTGCATTCAGTTGGGATGGAGCACATTATATTGTGTGGTCATTAAATAGTTGAGTATGGAATGCTGATCTTAATTTAGATCATTTAGATCAATTTTCAATAGTTTATTATTTTTCTTTATGTTTTGAATTTTTTTTATTTTCATAGATATAAAATTTAAAGTAAAAAATTCTATAATTGTTACCTCTTTAAAAAAATTACCAACCACAGACTAAAAATTTTAAATTTAAATTGTTTAAATCAGATTTTAAATGGTTCATATTTTATCATAACAATAAATATATGGTGCTTAGAGGATCAAAAGTCTAAACTCTACATGATCCTTTATGATTTTTACCATGTTGGCCTAAAATTTTTAATTACATAGGATCTTGAGGGAACTAAAATTTCAGACGGAATTAGCCACGGAAAATATTTTGTCGGTAATTTCCGTGGCAAATCCGTGGCAAATTCCATCGGAATATTTGCGACGGAATTTCTCACGAAATTTGCCACGGAAATTACCGACGGAATATTTTTTGTGGCTAATTCCGTCGGAAAAAAATTTACCGACGGAATTGATTCCGTCAGTAACTTTCGTGGCAAATCTGTGCCAAATTATAGCGACCATTTGAATGGAAGCTATGGATATCCTGTACAATTTACTTAACAAACAAACGTTTAAGATCTTTAAAGACAGTTGGATGAGCTTAGCTGGCCTCCTTTTCAACAGTAGTGCTTGAAAAACTACTGAAGCATGAACAAGTGGAGTTATCGAACGATAAGATTTTTCTCCTCCCAAGTGTGAAAACGATTTTGATAATTAATATGCGGTTGTAAGAAAATACAAACTTTTCTTCGCTTGGATTTTTCCCTGGAAGGTTCTTCTCCATGGCCTTATTTATCTGCTTCACTCTGCATCAAAGCTGACTGGTGCCTATATTAAGAAGAAACACTACTTACTCAAGTTTCATCAAATGGCTTTCAAGAAGCCATACCCAATTTTGCTATCTCTCTTACTTGCTTTGCTTTGGCATTCTGTAGTCTCTCAAGCTTCCAAGAACATATCCTTGGGCAGTTCACTGACTGCAGTTGAAAATGGCTCCTTCTGGTCTTCACCATCTGGTGATTTTGCATTTGGCTTCCGGAAAATTGAGAAAGATGGGTTCCTACTAGCCATCTGGTTCAACAAAATACCAGAAAAAACTATTGTCTGGTCAGCCAATGGACAAAATCTTGCTCCAAAGGGTTCCAGAGTTGAGCTCACTTCAGATGGTTCTTTCCAGCTCATTGATCCCATTACTAAGGAAATTTGGAGTGTTAGCACTAGAGTTGAAGTTTCTTATGCTGCTATGCTTGATACTGGTAACTTTGCGTTGTTTACTGAAACATCTGAAAATTTGTGGCAAAGCTTTGACCATCCCACCGACACAATTTTACCAGGACAGGTTTTGCATCAACCTGCTCAACTTGTTTCACACTTATTGCCAAATAATCATTCAAAGGGGAGATTTCTGTTTGCACTACAATATGATGGGGATTTTGTGCTTTACGCAACTGATTTCCCAACTGATTCTGTAAATTCTGCTTATTGGAGTACCCGAGTTTTTGGCAGAGACATCTCAGTGGTCTTTAACCAATCTGGTTTTCTATTCGTTCAAAGAAGTAACCAAAGTATAATCCGAAGCCTATCAGCTCTGGAGGACATCCCTGCACAAAATCTTTACTAGAGAGCTGTTCTTGAATATGATGGAGTCTTTTGACACTATTTCTATCCCAAGGGTAGTAACTCCAGTACAAGAAATTTGCCTATGGCCTGGTCAATTCTATCTGTGATGCCTGCAAATATTTGTAACGGAATTAATGGACGAATAGGAGGTGGAGCTTGTGGATTCAACAGCTACTGCAACTTTAATGGTACGAATAAAAGTTGTCATTGTCCAATTGGTTATAGCATTATTGATCCAAATGATGTGATGAAAGGATGCAAACAAAACTTTGTTCTACAAAGTTGTGATGAAACTTCTTCTGAAGCACACCTTTTTGATTTCATTGAGATGCCTCATATCGATTGGTCAAATTGTGACTACGAATACTTCAAACCAGTAAGTGAAGATTGGTGTAGACAAGCTTGTTTAGAGGATTGCCTTTGTGTGGCTGCTTCTTTCAACGATGGGGCATGTTCCAAGAAGAACCTACCTCTCTTTAATGGAAGGTTTGATTCATCATTCCCAGGGAAATCTCTAGTCAAAATAAGAAAAGATAATTCCTCTACTCTGGTTCGTGGAGATATTAATCCAAAGAATGGCAAATCAAAGTTATTTGTTATTGGCTTGATACTTTTAGGCAGTTCAGTATTCTTGATCTTGCTCCTGGTGGTGGCAGTTTGTGGGGTTTTATATTGGTTTTGCTGTACTAATCAAAAGGTTCCCAAAACAAGTCGATTTGTGTCAAACATGACTCTTAGAAGTTTCACTTACGAAGAGTTAATGGAAGGAACAAATGGGTTCACAGAAGAATTGGGCCGTGGTGCATTTTCTACTGTTTACAAAGGTGTTTTGCCAGACATTCCAGGAAACCTTGTTGCTGTTAAAAAACTCAAAATGGTGAATGAAAGTGAGAAGGAATTTGAAGCAGAAGTCAGCGCAATTGGTCAAACACATCATAGGAATCTGATGCAACTTTTGGGATTTTGCAATGAAGGTGAGCACAGGCTGCTTGTCTATGAATTCATGAGTAAGGGAACTTTGGCAAGTTTTCTTTTTGAAGGCAAAAGGCCAAGCTGGTATCAAAGGGTGCAAATTGCAATAGGAACAGCTAAAGGACTCTTGTACTTGCATGAAGAGTGCAAATCTCAGATTATACATTGTGATATCAAACCTCAAAATGTATTGCTTGATGACTCTTACACGGCTAAAATTTCAGATCTCGGTTTGGCAAAGCTTTTAAAGATTGACCAGACTGTAACTACAACGGCAATTAGGGGAACTAAAGGGTATGTTGCGGCTGAGTGGTTCAAAAACAAGCCGATTACCATGAAGGTGGATGTTTATAGCTTTGGAGTTCTATTAGTAGAACTCATTTGTTGCAGAAAGAGCTTTGATGTGAATGTTGAAGATGAGAATAAGATGGTGCTAATAGATTGGGCATATGATTGCTTTCACCACAGGAGATTGGACCTATTAGTGGAAGAAGATAAGGAAGCTCAAATTGACATCAGGAGTGTTGAAGAGTATGTGAAAATCGGTATCTGGTGCGTTCAAGAGGATCCATCAGCAAGACCCTCGATGAAGCAAGTTGTACAAATGCTTGAAGGATTCATGGATGTGCCAAATCCTCCTAATCTAGCATCCTTTGCAAGTGAATGTTAGGCCTTCCAGCAAATAAATATCATTTACTTTCTCTATGTATCTTTTAGGAGTCCAAGTTCATCAATGATTTATGCTCTTGGTGCTTGATAAACTTGGGTATGTGAGTGACTATGCATTGCCCTCTTTGTTATGAGGAAGATGAGAATAATTATGAGAGTGTGAACTTTTTTTTCCAAAAAAAAAAAGAGAAGAAAAACTAAAATATTGTCATGTTTCTTAAATGACTTGATTTATTGTGTTTTGTTGCTTAAATGAAGAGACATGACTCTTGTTTAATCAACCTCTTAATGAAAGGACCAATATTACGAACACAAGGCAATAGGGAGAGTTCATCTCAAAAGACAAGATTATTGGGTGGTAAAACCTCTTGAACTTATAAATCTCACTTTTCTTAATATAGGCCTCATAACATGATGTGTTTGTGTAATGTTTGTTAACGTAGGCTTTAAGCCCAATGATATGCTTAAAATTGTTCTAGGGATGCCCATTGCGTTAGAACTTTCTTTATATTACAGATTGTCTAAGTTTACGTGTTTTATTGATAAGGTGTTACGCCTCCACTCATATGCTAGTTGCACACCCCATTAAAATGGATTTAGTGGCACATATGAGATGAACAAGCTTAATCACAGCAGAAACCATAGTCCATACACAGACACCCACTATTCATCACACATCTCTATCCCAATAAACCAAAAGCCCACAGACACTCAAGGCCTTGATCACGGGAAAAAACAGAGAAGCAAATTTTATAAAATGATTACTTCAAACCTAAAGGCTAGACTAATAATGGAGTGGTAATGAGATGGCTGAAACTTAGCTTTGAGGGAACGGATTGAGAGTAGAGAATGCATTGAGAGTCTAGTACAAGATGCAAGACATGGATGTGGAGAAGCGAGAGCTAACATTCAAGCCACACGGCATGGGCAGGTAGGTTCTATTCATTTTATCTTGAACATAGAACGAGATATGAGACTTGAGAGCTTCCTTTTCATGTTTAAAGTTGGACTCTTGCATGAAAAATGCAGCATTCAAATTATAGGCTGTGACATCGAGATTCAAAATCTCATGTTGATGACTCTTACTCCCTTTAACTACGTACAATAGCTATAACGGGAACTAAAGTATACATTGCATATGAATAGTTCAAAAATACGCCCAGTACCGTGGAAGTGAATGTTCACATCTCTTAAGAGTTTTGTTACTGAAACTCATTTGTTGAAGAAGGAACTTTGACATGAATGCTGAAAACGAGAAAGATGGCGCTGAAGATTTATTGCGCATGCAATTGCTTGCAAGATAGGGAACTTCATTTGTTTCTTGAAGGACTCATGTTTTTACCAAATGTCCCTGATCGACCATGCAATTTCCATGTCCAAAGCCTTCTTAATAAATTCATGTTTTCTAGTGATTATGTTCATCTAATTGGTCTCCAAAGCTTGCATTGTTGTCCCTGTGACCAAAACAAAACAAAAGTCATTTGTTTCAACAAACGGAGCCAAGTGAACTGAACTGGCGTATCAGTTTTTACTTGTCTTGAATTGAACTCAAACCTTGTTACAGAAATATTTCACAAATGTACCGGACTTTTCTGAGATCTCAGACGCTTTTACAATTAAATCTTCAATAAGATCTCTGATAGAAATGGAAGATGCAAAGAACATGCCTCCTTAGAAAAGTTAAAATCTTGCATTCCATGAGGCCAGCAATCAGGGGATACTAAAGTCATTTTTCCTTGGACATATTTGGCTTTAGTAAAACTAAAGGTTGATGAGACAGATTCTTCAGAGAAGCTTGCATGAAGCAATGATCAAACAAACAGAAATCCAAATCTGTTAACTGATTTTGTAACTGCATAATGTAGTCTCAGTTTTTGACATCATATAAGGGTCTGTTTGCCAGGGCTTTTGTGGGCTCAAAAGTAGCTTATTTCACTTATAAGCTCGATTGGAAAATTGTTTGGTATTTGGCTGGGCTTAAATAAAAAAGGAGCTTATGTATTTTAAGCTGGGAAATGTACGTTCTGGCTTAAGCTCTATTTTCTGGCTTATTGGATCACTTTAAGAGCTTATACGTTCTTCCTTTTTAAATATCTTCCATAATTTACAACCATTGGCAGTAATTTTTTTTATTTTTCTTGTATTTTCAATTTTAATTTGCTTATTAAAATTTACTTTTTTATATTAAATTAAATTAAATTTATTGTGTTATTTCAATTAATTTTTTTTATCATGTTTCACTTTATATTTAAAATATTTTTTATGATTTTTTTAAGTTTTAAAATTTAATTCACTCATTAAATTTGACTTCTTCATATTAAATTATTTTAATTTCATTGTATTATGTGAAATCATTTTTTCAAATCATGTTTCATTATTTATTAAAACTCAAACCTATTTTGGTTATTTTATAACCAAACTTACTTTTACTCAACCATAATCCAAACAACCTTTTACCAATCTCACTTTTGCAAACTAACTTCTCTAAATTCCAATCCAAACATAATTCAGCTCATCCAATTTAGCTTTTACCCATCTTCGTTTCTCTATAAGCTACTTTTTTAATAAGACATTTTTCTAATCACTGATACAAACGAACCCATAAATCAATTCTCTGGTCAATATAAGGAAAGCAAAAAGAAGGGATTTAACCCTTTGATGAACCTCATAATTGTTGTTCTTTACACATACTCGCCATGCAAATAAGCAGTTCTCGACCTCATATACAAAGGGTAACAAAATTTAGCAGAAAGCTTCATTATCTACAAAGACGAACTAAAGTAAAGTGTAAGTGATACTCAAATTGACTCTGTAGACATGAAACCAGATTTGAAGTGAGAACAACTAGAATGCTTTAACAATAGAGACGACCTAAATCCCACCATGGAAATATCCAAATCAAACAGCATAATGACATCTTCCAATTGGTATCCTCCCATCACAATGGGATATTCTGGGTTCAATCCTCCATCGACAAACCCCAAACACATCAATTTACGACTCAACTGCACCATTGAATTCCTACCATATGTCCTCCACTTTACTAGCTCACTCTGCAGCACAAGATCAATCACCGGCACATTATCAACCCCCTTGGAGCTAAAACAGATATTGGGTATATGATTGCTTTCACTATAGGAGATTGGACATATTAGTGGAAGATGATGAGGGAGCTCAAATTGACATGAAGAGGGTAGAAAAGTATGTGAAGATCGACAAATGGTTTATCCAAGAGAATCCATTAACAAGACCCACCATGAAGCAAGTTGTCCAAATGCTTGAAGGATTCATGGATGTGTCAAATCCTCCTGACCTGCCATCCTTTACAAGTTAATGATAAGCCTTCCAACAAATAAATATTCTATACTACCCCGATTCTAAATGTGAGATCTATTTTGTAGTTACATTATAAACTAGATCTTACATTTAGGATCAATAGTATTTTTTAGTGTATCTTATAAGAATCTAAGTTCATTTTATTGTACCAGTTTATTTTAAGATTTTGTTGTGGCTACATATAATCAAAATTGTTATTCCATATTACTAGTAGTGGCAGCTGGAGTTGTGGTGATTTGCGATAGATGGATTTTTTCACACAAATAAAAGTTAATTTCAGAAATTTCTGAAGAACTTCACAAGAATTAAGCCATTTTGTGAGACTATTTTGTCTTTTACTTATTTATGTGATCATATCTGTCTCCCTAATTATATCAAGCTACCAACATACTTTTGAACAGCCTAATTTGAAGGATCAAATATATAAGCAAAATTTAATCTCGTATTTGGAATTTGTATTTTAGAAAATTTATATTTTGTCCATTAGCTCCAAGACTATTGGTGGTTGTCCTGCTTCCCAATTTATATTTAAATGTTATATTACTCATTCACACCTAATGTAGTTTGTGAAGAACAAGCAAATAAATGATCCCTTTGAAAACTACTTAGAATCAAAATCTTCTTCCAAGTCCGAATTGGATGATCTTCAAGATGAGTGGTTGTAAACGAATTCAAATAAGAAATACTATTTTTAGTCCTAAATATAAAAGCTAGTTTTTAATATAAGTTACATTACAAATTAGCTGTTATATTTTGGACAAGAGGTAAAAATTAATTTTAACTAACTTCCTTAATTTATGTAAAATTATTAGTAGGTTCTCACAACACGTGTAAGAGGGAGCAAGATATACACACATATTACTTTGATCCTTACTATAAGTCACTAGTAACTCATTCTTACATGTTAAAGAATGCAACAAATTGATAAAAATTTTCAAATTTATCTTTATGAAAGTTTTCTCCTTGTACATTTACAAATCATTCTCATTACTTTTTTTCCCCCATTTTTCTCTCTTTTCAAGTACAATTAAAAATGAATAAAGTTGAAAACTGATTAGTAAATAATCTACAGGTAATTTATATTTAGGATTAAAAAAAATTTCTTTGTGCGGCTGCTTCTTTCAATGATGGGGCATGTTCCAAGAAGAACCTACCTCTCTTTAATGGAAGGTTTGATTCATCATTCCCAGGGAAAGCTCTAGGCAAAATAGGAAAAGATAATTCCTCTGCTCTGGTTCGTGGAGATATTAATCCGAAGAATGGTAAATCAAAGTTATTTATTATAGGCTCGATACTTTTAGGCAGTTCAGTGGTCTTGATCTTGCTCTTAGTGGTGGTAGTTTGTGGGTTTTTATATTGGTTTTGTACTAATCAAAAGGTGCCCAAAACGAGTCGATTTGGGTCAAATTCATCTTAGGATTTTTACATATGAAGAGTTACTAGAAGGCACGAATTGATCCTCAGAAAAATTGGGTCGTGGTGCATTTTCTATTGTTTACAAAAGTGTTATGCCAAACCTTCAAAAGAACTTTGTTGCTGTTAAAAAACTAAAAATGGTGGATGAAAGTGAGAAGGAATTTAAAGCAGAAGTGAGTGCAATTGGTCAAACACACCATAGGAATCTGGTGAAACTTTTGGGATTCTGCAATGAAGGAGAGCATAGGCTACTTGTATATGAGTTCATGAGTAAAGGACTTTAGCAAACTTTCTTTTTGAAGGCAAAAGGCCAATCGGGCATCAAAGGGTGCAAACTACAGTCGGAACAGCTAAAGGACCCCTGTACTTGTATGAAGAATGTACCACTCAAATTATCCATTGAGATACCAGACCTCAAAATGTGTTGATTAATGACTCTTGTACAGCTAAAATTTCAGACTTTGGTCCAGCAAAGCTAACGAAGATTGACCAAATTGTAACTACAATAGCAATTAGGGGAACTAAAGGGTATGCGGCATTTGAGTGGCTCAACCATAAGCCAATTACTACAAAAGTGGATATCTATAGCTTTGGAGTTTTGTTGTTGGAGATCATTTGTTGTAGAAAGAACTTGGATAGGAATGTTGAAGATGAGAATTAGATGGTACTAATAGATTGGGCATGGGATTGCTTTCAATGTGGTAGATTTGACTTGTTAATGGAAGATGATGAGGAATCTCTAATGGACATGGAGAGGGTAGAAAAGTATGTGCAGATCAGTATTTGGTACACTCAAGAGGATCCATCACTAAGACCTACCATGAAGCAAGTTGTGCTTATGCTTGAAGGATTCATGGATGTGCCAGGACCTGATGTTCTACAATCTGTTGCAAGTTAAAGGTAAGCCTGCAACACCCCAAAAAAAAAAAACAAACAAAACAAAGGATATCATGTTGATTTTATTTTTTTGGTATTGTTTCGTCCATTTTAAATCCTTAGGCTCCTTCAATGTTTAGCAATCATTTAGTGTTGTTGTTTAATAAGGGGGAAAGCAGAGCTCTTTTATTTGTTTCAATAATGTTTACTACTTACTCTGTTTTCACACTTCAAATTGCAACTTTTCTTACACGGCATAGTGGGGCTCTCAATTTACAAGCTGCATTCATGTACTTCCATTTCCAAGAGTCATGTTAATTAACTGGTCTTGGGATACACTTCTTTTATTTCCATATCATGTACTATGTTGTCCTGTTTCTTATTTAAATTTAAAATTTTCCTATTACAGATAGATTAATGATATTTAAGCTTCATTTGGATAGGAAGAAAAGATATATATATATATATAAATGAATTTTTTTAAAAAAAATAGTAATTTTTAATAGAATTTTAATTTTTTTGTCCCTATAGTTTTAACTCAATTATAACAGCTTATAATCTCTCAATTTTAATATAGTGCAACTTAATAATTTTGATTTGATTATAATTTAATTCCTAAATTTTGATTTGATGCAACTCAATCTCTACATATCATATATTGTGATATGTCCATTAAATTTGAAAAACTAGATACTCAACCAGAAACAATTTTTTTGAAAATTTTTATAATTTCAGTATAACGGTTAACAACTTTTGTAATGATATTAACAACTTCAGTATAACAATTAACAACAGGTTTTTTGGAGAAATTTAACAAATTCCGGCGACCGGAAACAATTTTTTTGAAAATTTTCACAACTTCAGTATAATAGTTAACAACTTTTGTAATGATATTAACAACTTCAATATAGCAATTAACAACAGTTTTCTGGGAAATTCAACAAACTCCGGTGACCAGAAACAATTTTTTTGAAAATTTTTACAACTTCAATATAACCGTTAACAACTTTTGTAACGTTATTAATAACTAGTTAATAACAGATTTTTTAGAAAATTCAACAATTGGTCGCCGGAGCTCCGGCGGAGGAAAACAATTTTTTTGAAAATTCTTACAACTTCAGTATAACGATTAACAACTTTTATAATGTTATTAACAACTTCAATATAGCAATTAACAATAGGTTTTCTGGAAAATTCAACAAGCTTCGGTGACCGAAAACAATTTTTTTGAAAATTTTTACAACTTCAGTATAACGGCTAACAACTTTTGTAATTATATTAATAATTTCAGTATAGCGGTTAACAACAGGTTTTTGAGTTTGTTAACGGCATTACTGAAGTTATAAAAATACCACTTTTTGTGAATTTTTTGAAAAACTTGTTGTTAACTACTATATCGAAGTTGTTAACCGTTATACTGAAGTTGTAGAAATTTTCAAAAAAACGTAATTGTTAACGTTATACTGAAGTTGAAAATTTTTACAACTTCAATATAACGGTTAAAACCTTTTATAATGCTATTAACAACTTCAATATAGCAATTAACAACAGGTTTTCTGGAAAATTCAACCAGCTCCGGTGACCGGAAACAATTTTTTTGAAAATTTTTACAACTTCAGTATAACGGTTAACAACTTTTGTAATTATATTAACAACTTCAATATAGCGGTTAACAACAGGTTTTTGAGTTTGTTAACGGCATTATTGAAGTTATAAAAATGCCACTTTTTGAATTTTTCAAAAAACTTGTTGTTCACTGCTATATCAAAATTGTTAACCGTTATACTAAAGTTGTAAAAATTTTCAAAAAAAACTTAATTGTTAACGTTATACTGAAGTTGAAAATTTTTACAACTTCAGTATAATGGTTAAAAACTTTTATAATGCTATTAACAACTTCAATATAGTAATTAACAACAGGTTTTTTAGAAAATTCAACAAGTTCCGGTGACCGGAAACAGTTTTTTTGAAAATTTTTACAACTTCAATATAAAGGTTAATAACTTTTGTAAATATATTAATAACTTCAGTATAGCGGTTAACAACAGGTTTTTGAGTTTGTTAACGACATTACTGAAGTTATAAAAATGCCACTTTTTGAATTTTTCGAAAAATTTGTTGTTAACTGCTATATCGAAATTGTTAACCGTTATACTGAAGTTGTAAAAATTTTCAAAAAAAATGTAATTGTTAACGTTATACTGAAGTTGAAAATTTTTACAACTTCAGTATAACGGTTAACAACTTTTATAATGCTATTAACAACTTTAATATAGCAATTAACAACAGGTTTTCTGGAAAATTCAATAAGCTTCGGCGACCGGAAATAATTTTTTTTGAAATTTTTTACAACTTCAGTATAACGGTTAATAACTTTTGTAATTCTATTAACAATTTCAGTAGAGCAGTTAACAATAGGTTTTTTGAAAAATTCAAAAAGTGACATTTTTATAACTTCAATAATGCCTTTAACAAACTCAAAAACCTGTTGTTAACCGATATACTAAAGTTGTTAATAAGGTCATAAAAGTTGTTAACGGTTATATTGAAGTTGTAAAAATTTTCAAAAAAATTGTTTCCAGTCGCCAGAGTTTGTTGAATTTCCCAGAAAACCTGTTGTTAATTGCTATACTGAAATTGTTAGTATTATTACAAAAGTTGCTAACCGTTATACTGAAGTTGTAAAAATGTTCAAAAAATTATTTCCGGTCGCTGGAGTTTGTTGAATTTCCCAGAAAACTTATTGTTAATTGCTATACTGAAGTTGTTAATATCATTACAAAAGTTGTTAACCATTATACTGAAGTTGTAAAAATTTTCAAAAAAAATTTTTCCCACCGACGAAACTCCTGTGATCAATTGTAGGCCAGTCATCAGAGCTCCGGTGACTACCGCTGCCGGAGCTCTGGTGAGCGGCCGGCCAGTGGGGCTGTGATATTTTAAAAATAATATTTAAAATCAAGGACAATTTGATCTTTTCCTTTCACATAATAATCCCAATTTGGTCTCTTGAGACCAAATTGGGATTTCTGAAATTTAACATACCATTTGGAGATTATTATATTTAAGTAGTATTTTTTCTGTCTTTTTCCCAAGTCTAAACTCTAAAGTCTGTGTAATGTTTCAATAGCATTTATTAAAAGAAGGAAAAGAACAAGTTTCCTTCACGAACTTTGGACTTTGAAGTAATTTCTCACAAGGCATCTTTTCTCAGAATGAGAAAAAAAGACGATATTTTTCAGCTGAATTGTTTCAAATTTTCATATGACGCTCCACATTTTCAGTCCTTTATAACAGCAAATATTTGATTTGTTACGCAAAAAAAAATTCAAAGGTAAACCTCCATCAAATAATGCATTCAATTAATTCTATTTTCTATATACAGGTTTTTATTATGTTCAAGTTCTTTGTATTAGATTTTTTTCAAAAAAGTGATCCTCATAAAGTCATAATGTATTGCACCTTTTGAAAAATCAAAGTCTTCGGATCTTGTACTATTTGGCTAACAAATGAATGGTCCCTAAATCATAATGCATTGCACCTTTTGAAAAATCAAAGTCTTCGGATCTTGTACTCTTTGGCCAACAAATGCATGGTCGCCAAATTAATTTCCGACAGCGAGTTGATTTTTTCCTCAACGTGCTACCCGCTTTTAAAGATGTTCTTAGGTAAGAGTATTTGACTTTACATGAAAATATAAATTTTAATTGAGAGAATTATTATAAAGTACTGTCAAAAAAGAAATACACTATGACAAAAAAAAATCGACTTGTTTTTTTAAAATAATCTTAAAATACACAAAGTAAATATATAATGAGAATTTTATTTCAATTTACATGAAATTATATTTTTAAAATGCTTTTTGGCAAACCAAATACTACCTCCGGTCCTAATTATAAGAGCTAGTTGACTAATTTGAGGAGATTAAGAAAAGAAGTTAAGTTAGTTATTGGAATAAATAAGTGTTGTCTTTCCTAAAATATCCTTGCTAATCAAGTATATTGGCTAGAACTACTCTTGCTAGAAGAACTACCTTGAAAAAAAGACATAAATATGAGAGATAAAATGGATTGGAGTCTTATATTTAGGACCAAAATAAAAGTCAAACAAGGTCTTATATTAAGGACCGGAGGGAGTACTATCTAAATTTGTAACAACAAGTTTTAATACAGTAAATAATGACAGCAGTTCAAATTGTTCAATTGTCATTAAAAATTTTCTGGTATTTAACTATTTATATTCCCTTCTTAGAATCTTGAAACCTCATATTTACTCACGTAAATAATAATAATAATAGTAGTCATGTTTGGTACGAGTGCTTTAGCAATCTCAGTATTGGAAAACCAGTCCAGGGATTGAACATTTTCGGACCCAATTGCCTCACCCCATCCCTCTCGTTGTGCATTGCTCTCATGAGTAAATTGAAGAGTGGGTCAAGGAAGAGATCGAAAAGAGAAACTGTGGGAGATGCTTCGAAGATGGAGGCCATGGATTGGGGGAGAGAGTTGCAAACGGTCTATTTTGTCAATCGCACATGTGTCTTCTTCTGGTCAGCATAGTTGCGAGCTGCAATCACTCTGTAAACTGTGAGCCCACTGCCATAATTCAAGAGGAGCAGTTTAGGAGATATGGGTATTTTAGGTTTTTCATATTTTGAATTTTATTTTATTTTATTTTAATTCATCAATCCTATGAGTAATCCCAAAACATACCAGACAATTTTTTTTATTTGATTAAGTTTTTCGAGGACTAGAGTGTTTGTCGGTATCAACAAATGTGTTTTTTAGAATTTAAATTTGTGTTCTTTTCCTTATAAGAATGAGACAACTTCTCATATTAATCAACATTCAACATTCAACAGCTTAAATGTAATTTTAAATCTCAATCCCCGTACCAATCTCAATCCGACTCCCATTCCGTTGAAATTCACTCCATCATACCAAAACGTGCCTAATGGTCTAAATCAAATATAGGAGGATCAGGATAACGGGTTTAGGATAACTAGTGTTCATAAAAGAATAGTTTAAGGACTAAAATGTTCTAAACACGATTAAAATGAAGTGACTGATGCAAAAATAGTTAACACCCAACATGCTTCTCACAATATAAAATACAAATTTAGTATTTTTGTTATCCTTTTCACTACTGTCCAAATTATAACTCTTGATAGAAGCGATCTTTCAATCATGCATTTAGCCTATTAGTTTCAAATATATTGCTTAAATGACTTAAATAAAAATTCAAGATGCTCAATGCATTAATTGCATCTTTTTTAAAAAATTATAAGTTACAAATAGTATGTTGCATCTAGCGAAAAGAGTTAATTTCCACAATGTAGTAATTCAATGTTTGAATCTCTGCTGGAAGAGGTATCCATATCTATTGGGGAGAAGAATGTCTCCACTAACTTCTCTTTCCACTTAATTCCTCCATCATTAGATTAACTTCTAATGGTTGAGATTTAAAATTGAGTAAAAATAATATTATAATATTAAATATAATAAAAAATTCTCATATTAAACTACTTATATATCAAATTTTAACACTTAATAGTATAAATTTATTTATATATTTTTTAACATTTAACATTTAATATTTTAATAATATTTTACAAAATAAATCTTAACTATTGAAATTTGATCTAATGATGAAAACACTAAGCGGAGAGGAAGTGGAGAGAGGGGTTAGTGGAGACATTCCTCTCCCCATTTAGAACCGAACAATGCTTCAAATATGATTACCTCTAATAAAAAAAAAGAAGAAGAAGAAGTTCAGCCAATTAAGCTATCATTTGAAATGTGCCACGACAATTTGTCCAAGAAATAAATGGTTTGTAGACGGCAGCATGCAGATTTATTACTTTTCAACACAATTTGAAAAATGAAAGATTTTTGAAAAACTCATTGTGCAATCTCACATGAAAAACCTTGAGTCCAAAAAAAAAATCTCACCTAAAAAACCTTATCATAATTGGATTACAAGCCCCAGCTACATGATCGTTCATGGTTTTCACCACATTGGCCTTAATTTAAAGGACAACGCTGCAGCTTGTATCGCCAGTTGGTCTAGAGTCTAAACTCTAAAGTCCATATAAATGTTTCAACAATATTTATTAAAAAAAAGAAAAAGAACAAGTTTTCTTTAAGAACTTTGGAGTAATTTCTCATTAGGCATCTTTTTTCAAAATAAAAAAGATGTTTTTCAACTTGAGTTTTTGTTTTCATATTTTCGTTTCGTGCTCCACACATTTTCAGTCCTTTATGACATCAAATATTTGATTTCTTACTAAAAAAAGTTCAAAGTTGACCCCATCAAATAATATAGAGGAATTCTACGTAACTTGTGCTTTGACAAATAGAAGTCCTCCAAATCATATGGGAGGACCCATATTTGTTGTTGGCTTTCATACGTCTCTTTTCTTTCCAAAACGCGCTCTCTCTCTCTTCTATCTCTCAACTCTCCCTCTATCATTTTGATTTAATTCTCTCTTTCTCCCTAATAAATCTTGTTCCTCTCACTTTAAGTTTTATCTTTCTATTTTATTTTCACATACACTCACTTTCTCTCTTCATTTTTAATTTATTTACTCCATAATTTAAGTAACAGCACTGTGTTTTAAGTTTTAACTGGAGTTAGAAAGTAGCATGACTAAAAACATTGAAATCGAGAAGGTATAACTATTTATCAATATATAATTGTTTCGCCAATTCACTTTTTTGGTACAAGGAGGATTACTTTTTTTGACTAAAATAATAATGCACTAGTGATCTCATAAAAAAATGAAGCAAAAAAAAATACTTTTATAAACACAAATTATTATAAGCAAATGTATGTCATTGAAGTTAAAAAAAGATCTAACTGGATATTTTATTTAGTTTGATTCCCTGTTTATAATTTTCACATGTCTTTTATTTGTCAAATAATTTTCACATGTCAACATAAAATAAACCATAAAAAAGAAAAGAATTTTAAAAAGTTGAGAAAAAATTTAAAGGTTGGGTTGTAAAATATAAATTATGTATCCAACATATTTTAAAATTTAATTTTATATAATTATTATAGAATTTTTGATTTGGAAAAGCAACCCTAGTATTTAAATGAGAGATTAAATAAAATTAAAAATGAAGAAATAGAGAGAGGGACGGAAGGGGAGTGTGTGAGCGCATGCGAAAATAAAATAGAGAAACAAAACTTAAAGCGGGTGGAAGAAGTTAAGTTTAACCAGGAAGAGTGAAAAAATTAAACAAAAAAAAAAAGAAGAAGAGGGACAGTTGAGAGACGAGTGAGAGAACGTGCAGAAAGAAAAGGATATACAAAAACCTGCAATATTTATTTGTCAGAACATAAATTATGAGATATTCCTCAATAATGTATTGAATTAAGTCTATTTTCTATATATAGGTTTTACTTATCTTCAAGCTCATTTACCAATTACAGCTCATGTATATTTGTATTAGATTTTTTTTTTCAAAAAATTGATGCTCATAACGTTTCTACTATTTGTCTTACAAATGAATGGTCCTAAATTACTTTCCGACAACGAGTTGATTTTTTCCTCAACGTGTTCTACACTTTCAAAGATGTTTTTAAATAAGAGCACTTGACTTTAGAAGAAAATATAAATTTTAATTGAAAGAATTACTCTCAAGTACTATAAGGACTAGAAAATCTTACAATAACTAAAAATGTTTTTGGATATTGAAACTTGTGTTCCTGACAAAGATAAGGTAAGGAGCTTCAACGTAATTTTAAATCACAATCTCACTACCGATCTCAATCTCACTCCCATTATCTTGAAATCACTCCATCATATCAAACAGTGCCTAATGGTCCAAATAATTAACGACTATGTAAAGGAGGATTAACATTAGCTTAAGGACTAAAATGTCCTAAACCCAATAAAAATAAAGTGACTGATGCAAAAATAGTTAACACGCAACATGCTTCTCACAATTAAAATACAAATTTAGTATTTTTGTTCTCCTTTTCACTTCTGACTAAAATTGTAACTTCCGACAGAAATGATGTTTCAATCATGCATTTAGCCAATCAGTTTTATTAAGTATATTAATTAAATGCATTAAATAAAAAAACAAGATGCTCAATGCATTACTTGCATTTTAAAAAAAAAAAAATCAAAAGTTCATCCAATGAAGCTGTCATTTGAAATGTGCCACGACAATTTGTCCCAAGAAAATAAATGCTTTGTAGACTGGAGAATGCAGATTAATTACTTTTCAACGCAATTGAAAAATGAAAGATTTTTAAAAACTTAGAAAATTTAATAATTAGAAAATCATGAGTGAGCATTTCATCTTATCCTACAGCTTTGTCATTGAATGTTGGAAAGGCACTAATTTTTCTGAGATTCTTCATTTCGGCACCGTTTAGGAAACGGTGAAGCATAGACTTTTGGAGTCGACGGACATAATGTTTTCCAGAAGGGATTTGATTTTTTCCTAAACGACAAACATATGAGTTTCTAGGAAAATTTCAAAATATACTTTGCTTGGCATATTTTGCAGAAAAGGGTCTACGTAGATCCTCATTATTCTCCGGTACTTATATGAAGAAACAATTGTTAGTTAATTATTACTCTTGAGGAAAAGCATTTGTTTTTCATAAAATCAAATTCCTGTGCTTTCATCAAATGGCTTTTGAGAAGCCATATCCAATCTTCTTGTCTCTCTTGCTTGCCTTGCTTTCGCATTCTGTAGCCGCTCAAGATTCCAAGATATCCTCGGGCAGTTTCCTCACTGCAGGGGAAGATGGCTCCTTCTGGCCTTCATCATCTGATGATTATGCATTTGGTTTCAAACAAATTGAGAAAACAAATGGGTTCTTAATAGCCATCTGGTTCAACAAAATTCCAGAGAACACTATCGTCTGGTCAGCCAAGCATGACACGAGTGATGCTGTTGTTGTGCCAAGGGGTTCCAAAGTTGAGATCAAACCAGATGGTTGGCTCCGATTACTTGATATCGAAGGTTCCCAGATTTGGAGTGGTGGCTATTCTGGAAGCAGTGAAGTTGCTTATGCAGAAATGCTCGATACTGGTAACTTTGTGTTGTTTGGTCAAGGATCTAAACGACTGTGGCAAAGCTTTGATCATCCCACCGATACAATTCTACCAGGACAGGTTTTAAACTCTGGTGGTGAAATTGTTTCGCAGTATTCACAAAATAATTTTTCAAGGGGGAACTTTCTGTTTAGACTCCAAGAAGATGGGGATCTTGTACTGTGGACAACCCATTATCCAACCATAGCTATAAATTTTCCCTATTGGGAGTCCAAGGTTCACGGTGATGGCTTCTCACTGGTCTTCAACCAAACAGGCTCTATATTTGTTCAGAGCAGTAATCAAAGTATAGTCGCAAATGTATCATTAAATGCTCCATCCATGCAAGATTTCTATCAAAGAGCTATTATTGATTATGATGGAGTTTTTAAGCACTATATCTATCCCAAGGGTAATAGTTCCAGTACGGGAAGTTGGCCCATGTCCTGGTCAATTCATTCCAACATACCAGAGGATATTTGCTCTGCAATTGCTGAATTTCCAGGAAGTGGAGCTTGTGGATTCAACAGCTACTGTACCTTTGAGGGTGGGATGAAAATTTGCCATTGTCCATATGGTTTTATCTTCACTGATCCAAACGATGTGATGAAAGGATGCAAACAAAACTTTGTTCAACAGAGTTGTGATGGAACTTCTTCGAAAGCACATCTCTTTAATTTGACTGAGATGCAAGATTCATGTTTTCCGCGTTCTAAATATGATTTCTTCAAACCAGTAAGTGAGGATTGGTGTAGACAATCTTGTTTAGATGATTGTCTTTGTGCACATGTTACTTTCATCGACGGGGCATGTTGGAAGGATAGCCTACCTCTCAGAAATGGAAAGATTGACTCGTCATTGGGAGGGAAATCTCTGCTTAAAATAAGAAAAGATAATTATTCTCCTTTGAATCCTGAAATTATTCATGTGAAGAATGATAGATCAAAATTGATTATTATTGGTTCAACGGTTTTAGGAAGTTCTGTATTCTTGAACTTGTTCTTGTTAGTGGCAGTTTGTGTGGTTGTATATTGCTTTGGTCACAATAATCATAGGGAGCCCAAAGTTAGTTCATTTACGTCAAGCATGAATCTTAGAAGTTTCACTTATGGAGAGTTAGTGGAAGGGACAAACGGGTTCACAGAAGAATTGGGTCGTGGTGCATTTTCTACTGTTTACAAAGGTGTTTTGCCAGACATTCCAGGAAACCTTGTTGCTGTTAAAAAACTCAAAACGGTGAATGAAAGTGAGAAGGAATTTGAAGCAGAAGTCAGCGCAATTGGTCAAACACATCATAGGAATCTGGTGCAACTTTTGGGATTTTGCAATGAAGGTGAGCACAGGCTGCTTGTCTATGAATTCATGAGTAAGGGAACTTTGGCAAGTTTTCTTTTTGAAGGCAAAAGGCCAAGCTGGTATCAAAGGGTGCAAATTGCAATAGGAACAGCTAAAGGACTCTTGTACTTGCATGAAGAGTGCAAATCTCAGATTATACATTGTGATATCAAACCTCAAAATGTATTGCTTGATGACTCTTACACGGCTAAAATTTCAGATCTCGGTTTGGCAAAGCTTTTAAAGATTGACCAGACTGTAACTACAACGGCAATTAGGGGAACTAAAGGGTATGTTGCGGCTGAGTGGTTCAAAAACAAGCCGATTACCATGAAGGTGGATGTTTATAGCTTTGGAGTTCTATTAGTAGAACTCATTTGTTGCAGAAAGAGCTTTGATGTGAATGTTGAAGATGAGAATAAGATGGTGCTAATAGATTGGGCATATGATTGCTTTCATCACAGGAGATTGGACCTATTAGTGGAAGAAGATAAGGAAGCTCAAATTGACATCAGGAGTGTTGAAGAGTATGTGAAAATCGGTATCTGGTGCGTTCAAGAGGATCCATCAGCAAGACCCTCGATGAAGCAAGTTGTACAAATGCTTGAAGGATTCATGGATGTGCCAAATCCTCCTAATCTAGCATCCTTTGCAAGTGAATGTTAGGCCTTCCAGCAAATAAATATCATCTACTTTCTCTATGTATCTTTTAGGAGTCCATGTTCATCTTGTGCTATAAGTTAAACTATCAATAATGCTTTATGTTCATGGTTCTTGATAAACTTGGCTATGTAAGTGTAGCGCCCTCCATGTTCATTTTGTAGGAAGATGAGATCAATTATGAGTGTGTGAACTTCTTTTTTTCAATAGAAGAATTGAAATATTGTCATGTTTCTTAGATGACTTGATTAACTATGTTTTTGTTGTTTGAATGAACAGATTTTATTGTTTAAATGAAGAGACATAACTCTTGTTTAATTAGCCTTTCGATGAAAATATTAATGTCAAGAACAAAAGTCAAAAGGAAGAGTTTATTCTAAAAGACTAGACTATTGCGTGGTAAAGTTTCTTAAACTTATAAATCTCGCTTCTTTTACTATAGACCTTATAATTTGATGTGCTTGCGTAATGTTTGTTAACTGGGCTTCAAGCCCAATGACATGCTTAAAGTTGTTTTGGGGATCCCAATTACTTTAGAACTTGCCTTACATTACAAATTGTCTGAGTTTACATGCTGTATTGATAGGGCGTTACACCTCCATTCATATGCTACTTCTAAACCCCGCTGAAATGGATTTAGTGGCATATATGAAATCAATAATCTTAATCACAGAAGAAACCATAGTCTAGACACAGACACCCACTATTCATTACAGCATCTCTGTCCCAATAAACCAAAAGCCCACAAATACTCAAGGTCTTGATCATAGGGGAATAGAAACACAGAGAAGCAAATTTTATAAAATGATTACTTCAAACCTAAGAGCTTGATTAATAATAGGGTGGCAATGAGATAGCTGAAACTCGTCAGCTTTGACGGAATGTATTAAGACTTAGGAGTAGAGAACGCATTGAGAGTCGAGTCCAAGACGGAAGACACAGATGTGGAGAAGCGAGAGCTAACATTCGTGCAGTGCGGCAGGGTAAGGTAGGTTCTATTCATTTGATCTTGAACAGAGAACGAGATATGAGACTTGAGAGCTTCCTTTTTATGTTTGAAGTTGGACTCTTGCATGAAAAATGCAGCATTCAATCATAGGAACTAAAGTGTATATTGCTTATGAATAGTTTAAAAAACATGCCCATTACCATCGAAGTGAATGTCTTCATCTTGAGAGTTTTGTTACTGAAACTCATTTGCTGTAGAAGGAACTTTGACATGAATGCTGAAAACGAGAAACATGGCACTAAAGATTTATTGGGTATGCTATTGCTTGCAAGATAGGAAACTTCATTTGTTGCTTGAAGGACTTACATTTAGGATCAGTAGTACTTTTTAGTGTATCTTATAAGAATCTAAGTTCATTTTGTGGTACCAGTTTATTTTAAGATTTTGTTGTGACTACATATAATCAAAATTGTTATTCCACATTACTAGTAGTGGCAGCTGGAGCTGTGATGATTTGAGATAGATGTATTTTTTCACACGAATATATGTCAATTAAGCCATTTTGTGAGATTGTTTTGTCTTTTACTTATTTATATGATCGTATCTTTCTCCCTAATTATATCAAGCTGCCAACATACTTTTGAACAGCCAAATTTGAAGGATCAAATATATAAGCAAAATTTAATCTTGTATTTGCAATTTGTATTTTAGAAAGTTTATATTTTGTCCATTAGTTCTAACACTATTCGCGGTTCTCCTGCTTCTCAATTTAAATTTAAATGTCATATTACTGATTCACACTTGATAGTTGATATAATTTGTGAAGAATAAGCAAATAAATGATCCCTTTGAAAACTACCTAGAATGAAAATCTTCTTCAAAGTTCGAATTGGATGATCTTCAAGATGAGTGGTTGCAAATGAATTCAAATAAGAAATACTACCTTTTGTCCTAAATATAAAAGCTAGTTTTTAATGTAAGTTACATTACAAATTAGCTGTTATATTTTGGACAAGAAGTAAAAATTAATTTTAACTAACTTCCTTAATTTATGTAAAATTATTATTAGGTTCTTATAACACGTATAAGAGGGAGCAAGATATACACACATATCACTTTGATCCTTATTATAAGTCACTTGTAACTCATTCTTATGTGTTAAGAAATGTAATAAATTGATAAAAATTTTCAAATTTGTCTTTATGAAAGTTTTCTCTTTATACATATACAAATCATTCTCATTATTCCCCCCCCCCTTTTTCTCTCTTTTCAAGTACAATTAAATAAGAATAAAGTTGAAAACTGATTAGTAAATACTCTACAAGTAATTTATATTGAGGATAAAAAAATTTTTCTTGCAAATAACTTATCATAACGAGGGCTTGATGTATGCATGCATGTTGCCCCACATAATATGGTGGTGACTGTCTCATGGTCTAGTGTTTGCCTAGCCCTTCCATTAGTCCATTAATGTGACCAATTTCCATTGTTTTGCATTGAGGAGGGGGCAATTTTCCCAATTTCAATGGGCAGAAGGGAATTCATGGGTTCCCATTCAAAGTCAAACTATGTAGTAATATTTAAATTTTATAAATATTCTCTTTTGATTTAATTAAATAAAAAGATTATGATACTCATAAAGAATAATTGGAATCCTTTGAAAAGTAAGCAACCGATACGGTTCTTTTTATTAATGGGGGAACTGGGAAGGACCTAATCAAAAATGACAGAAGCACGTATTATTGCCCGTTTGGTTCACGAAATAAATGGGAATGTAATACCTAGTAATGTAATATAATGCAATGATGATTATAAAGAAGTTGTTTGGTACAACATCAAGAATGGTAAAATTAAATTTATTATTAATATTTAATTAAAAAGAAACAAAATTGAAAGGACAAAAAAGGTCTTTAATAAAATCATTTATCCATGTAAGAAATAGGTATCTTCATCCCATAATCCAACGCTAGCAAAGAAAAAGCAATCATATGTGCCTTTCTTGTTTGTTCTTCAGTTTCCCTTCACGCCTTCATAGAATCGCAATAGGCAGTCTGTCAAGAGAAGGAGCAAGGGTTGGGTGACGTATGGAAAGGTCGTTAGTGGGGGCAAGAAAGAGGAAAGGTCATCGGTGAAGGAGCATTGGATGGAGAAAGATAATGGAGAAGGTAGGGGCAAATAATGTCTTTTTATTGATTCCCACATATTGTAATCCCAATTCTTAATTCATTCCTACATATTGTAATCCCAATTCTTAACTTTTAGAAGTGTAATCCCTATTACCTTATATGATGTAATTTCAATGCATCAGGATTACCTAAATAAACCAACCAAACACTTAGAAGAGGGCATTGCTTCTAAATTACAAGGAATCCAAATGTAATGCATCGAACCAAATGGGTAGTTTTTTTTTTTTTAATCTTACGCTTGATTGGCCAATAAAGATCTACTTCAATTCTTTCAACAATAAGAAATGAGAAAAATTTTAAAATGATACTTCTAAAATTTTAAAATTTCAAATTAGGAAGGATTACAAAAATATGTTGTTATTTTGCTTTCCAAATATTGTCAATTGTTATTAAAGTGAAATGAATAAAATTGATTTGAAATTTTAAAATTCAAAAGTATTTTTTTAAAATTCTCCCATAAGAAATTAAGTATGTTTATTTGAATTAAATTCACATTACTAGTGGGGTTTGGTCTAATAAAAAAAACTAGCCCTTCATGACATTACGAACTAAAGTTTGAATTTTTATCGAGAAAAGTGTCCACATATATGAAATAATGTACGACAATGCTTGGCATAGAAATATATCTATGTCAATTAAAAAAATTCACACTCAAGTCCAGAGTTGATGCTTTTAATCATTTTAACAGTTTTTTTTTTTGGCCAAAACCATTTTAACAGCTTTAAATACATTCAAATGCATTTAGGGTATAAGCTAACCAAAGCTCATATCTTATTTAATTAAATAAAAAAATTTTATGATACTCGTAATGTATTGCATCTCATAAAAACTCTGAAGTTCTAACAGGAACTAGAACCTGATTTTTTCAAATAAATGGTTCATGTGCACTAGGAAAGAAAAAGGACACCGATGTTCAACTAATAAACAGTAGCTACCATTTGAATGGAAGCTATGGATATCCTGTACAATTTACTTAACAAACCAACATTTAAGATCTTTAAAGACAGTTAAATGAGCTCAGCTGGCCTCCTTTTCAACAGCAGTGATTGAAAAACTACTGAAGCACGAACTTTTGGAGTCATCGAACGATAAGATTTTTTTCCTCCCAATTTAGGTGAGCCTGCAACACCCCAAAAAAAAAAAAACAAAGGATATCATGTTGATTTTATTTTTTTTAGGCTAGTTTCATCCGTTTTAAATCCTTGGGCTCCTTCCATGTTTATCAATCGTTTAAGTGTTTTTGTTCAATAAGGGGGAAAGCAGAGCTCTTTTATGTTTTTCAATCATGTTTACTACTTACTCTGTTTTCACAATTCAAATAGCAACTTTTCTTACACCGCATAGTGTGGCTCTCGGTTTACAAGCTGCATTCATGTACTTCCACCTCCAAGAGTCATGTTAATTAATTGGTCTTGGGGTATACTTCTTTTATTTCCATATCATGTGCTATGTTGTCTTGTTTCTTATTTAAATTTAAAGTTTTCCTATTACAGATTAGATTAATGATATTTAAATTTAAGAAGAAAAGAATATATAAATGAATTTTTTTAAAACATAGTAATTTTTTTAAAGAAATTTAATTTTTTTTGTCCCTATAGTTTTAACTGAATTATAACGGCTTATAAGCTCTAAATTTTAACATAGTGCAACTTAGTCCTTATAATTTTGATTCGATTATAATTTAATTCCTAAACTTTGATTTGATGTAACTCAATCTCTATATATATCATATTTTGTGATATGTACATTAAATTTGAAAAACTTAATCCTTAAAGTTTAATTTACTACAACCCTGTCCCTATAATTTTCTGTCATAATTTAATTTTTAAATGTTAACTCAAATCATACATACACTATGCTCTGTGTGAAATTAAATTTGAAAAAAAAAGATTAAATTTTTGCAGGTTATATTGTTGGCTCATGTAATGTGTGGCCGTGGCGGATGATGAGTGTTTGTGTTTTGATATGAATAAGAAGTAAGAAGAAGAAGAAGATTGGAATATGGGGAGAGAGGATCATTGATCGCTGAGCCTTTGCAAGCTCTCAATATGATGTTGGTCTTTTTCTTAAAAGGAAGCTCTCCTCTCAATTATTTGCTGTTGGACAAGTTTTCTTTCGTTGTGTTTTGGGCTCCTTTTGCTTTCTTCTTCCGTCATGTTCCTGTTGGGTTTTTCTTTTCTTTTCTTTTTAATTTAATTTCTTGGATGCATGCATGACATGTCTTTTTTTCCTTTCTTTTTCCCTCCCCAAAACTTATGCACTGACAGAGGGCTTGACCTTGTAACTTCATACTTAAAGAAGTCTTTATATGAAAGTTTTTGCATGCAGTTGGGATGGAGCACGTTACATTGTGTGCTCATTAAACAGATGAGTATGGAATGCTGATCTCAGTTTAGATCATTTATATCAATTTTTAATAGTTTATTATTATTTTTTATGTTTTGAATTTTTTTTATTTTAATAGATATAAAATTTAAAATAAAAAAATTCTATAATTGTTACCTCTTTAAAAAATTACCATTGAAAAATCGCAGACTAAAAATTTTAAATTTAAATTGTTTAAGTCAGATTTTAAACGGTTCAGATTTTATCATAACAATAAATATATTGTGCTTATTTCGTTGTGACGGGGATCAAAAGTCTAAACTCTACATGATCCTTTATGATTTTTACCATGTTGGCCTTAATCTAAAGGACAATAATGCAGCTTGTGCGCCCAGTTGGTCTAAAGTCTAAACTCTAAGGTTCATGTAAGGTTTCAATAGCATTTATTAAAAGAAGGAAAAGAACAAGTTTCCTTCATGAACTTTGAACTTTGAAGTAATTTCTCACAATGCGTATTTCATCAAAATGAGAAAAAGAGAAGAAGATATTCAACTTGAGTTGTTTCAAATTTTCATATTGTGCTCCACATTTTTAGTCCTTTATGACATCAAATATTTGATTTCTTACTAAAAAAAGTTCAAAGGTAACCTCCATCAAATAATGTATTGAATTTATTCTATTTTCTATATATAGGTTTTAGTTATCTTCAAGCTCATTTTGCCAATTACAGCTCATATATATATTTGTATTAGTTTTTTTTTTCCCCAAAAAAGTGATCCTCATAAAGCCATTATGCATTGCACCTTTGAAAAATCAAAGTCTTCGGATCTTGTACTGTTTGGCTAACAAATGAAGGGTCCCTAAATCATAATGCATTGCACCTTTTGAAAAATCAAGGTCTTCGGACCTTGTACCCTTTGGCCAACAAATGAATGGTCGCTAAATTAATTTCCGACAGCGAGTTGATTTTTTCCTCAACGTGTTACCCACTTTTAAAGATGTTCTTAGGTAAGAGTATTTGACTGTGTAGAAGAAAATATAAATTTAATTGAGAGAATTATAAAGTACTGTCTCAAAAGAAATACACTATGACTAAAAAATCTACGTGTTTTTTTTTAAAGTAATCTTTAAATATACAAAGTAAATGTATAATGAGAATTTTGTTTCAATTTATATGAAACCACATTTTTAAAGTACTTTTTGACAAACCAAACATTATCTAAATATCTTGTAATAACAAGTTTTAATATAGTAAATAATGATAGCAGTTCAAATTGTTCAATTGTCATTAAAATTTTTCTAGTATTTAAATATTTATATTCCCTTCTTAAAATCTTGAAAGCTCATATTTACTCGTGTAAATAATAATAATAATATCTATTTTTATTATTATTACAACTGACTATTGTTGTCAGGAACAATGATAATTGTATGGTCACCCAGTAGTCAGCCACAGTGACGAGTTAAAATAGCATTTATGTCTTTTATATAAGTAAAAAATTATTTGATTTATTTATCTATAATTTTTTGAAACTTTATTAGTATTAATTTTTATGTGGGTATTTATTTATAGTTTTCTTGGGGAGTTTTTACATAATTTTTCTGGGAAGCTAAGACCTGTATGGTGTGAGGGTATTGGACTATTGGTAACTTGGTATTGATGTTGTTAATTTAGTCCTCCCTTTTTTTTAACCGGAATTAATTTAGTCATGTTTGGTACGACTGCTTTAGCAGTCTTGGCATTGGAAAACCAGGCCTGGGATTGAACATTTAGAGGCCATGGATTGGGGGACAGAGTTGCAAAGGGTCTCTTTCGTCAATCGCACATGTGTCTTCTTCTGGTCAGCATAGTTGCTAGCTGCAATCACTCTGTAAACAGTGAGCCCGCAACCATAACTCGAGAGGAGCAGTTTAGGAGATATGGGTATTTTAGGTTTTTCATATTTTGAATTTTATTTTCTTTTCTTTTAATTCATCAATCCCATGAGTAACCCCAAAACATACCAAATGATATATATTTTTTATTTGATTAAGTTTTTCGAGGACTAGAGTGTTTGTCGGTATCAACAAGTGTGTTTTTCAAAATTTGAATTTGTATTCTTATTCTTATAAGAATGTGATAACTTCTCATATTAATCAACATTCAACATTCAATAGCTTGAATGTAATTTTAAATCTCAATCCCCGTACCAATCTCAATCTGACTCCCATTCCCTTGAAATTCACTCCATCATACCAAAACATGCCTAATGGTCTAAATAAAATAGGAGGATCAATATTAATTTAGGATAACTGGTGTTCATAAAAGAATAGTTTAGGAACTAAAATGTCCTAAACCCAATTAAAATGAAGTCACTGATGCAAAAATAGTTAACATCCAACATGCTTCTCACAATATAAAATACAAATTTAGTATTTCTGTTATTCTTTTCACTACTGACTAAATTCTAACTTGTCACAGAAGTCATATTTCAATCATACATTTAGCCTATCAGTGTCAAATACATTACTTAGATGAATTAAATAAAAAATCAAGATGCTCAATGCATTAATTGCATCTTTTTTAAAAAAATTATGAGTTACGAATGGTAGGTTGCATCCACCGGAAGAAGTTAGTTCCCACAACGTATAGAAGAGGTACCTATATTTATTAGGGAGAAGAATGTCTCTACTAACTTCTCTCTTCACTTCCTCTCCACTTAATGTCTCCATCATTAGATTAACTTCTAATGGTTGAGATTTAAAATTGAGTAAAAATATTATTATAATATTAAATATAATAAAAATTTATCATATTAAACTACTTATATATCAAATTTTAACACTTAATGGTATAAATTTATTTATATATTTTTTATTATTTAATATTTAATATTTTAATAATATTTTTATAAAATAAATCTTAACCATTGAAATTTAATCTAATGATGAAAATATTAAGCGAAGAGGAAGTGGAGAGAGGGGTTAGTGGAGACATTCCTCTCCCCATTTAGTACCGAATAATGTTTTAAATATGATTACTTCTAATAAAAAAAGAAGAAAAAGAAGAAGAAGTTCATCCAATTAAGCTATCATTTGAAATGTGCCACGACAATTTGTCTAAAAAAATAAATGGTTCGTACTTCGTAGTCTGCAACATGCAGATTAATTACTTTTCAACGCAGTTTGAAAAATGAAAGATTTTTGAAAAACTCATTGTGCAATCTCACATGAAAAACCTTGAGTCCAAAAAAAAAAAAATCTCACCTAAAAAACCTTATCATAATTGGATTACAAGCCCCAGCTATATGATCTTTTATGGTTTTTACCACATTAGCCTTAATTTAAAGGACAACGCTGCAGCTTGTATCCCCAGTTGGTCTAAAGTCTAAACTCTAAAGTCCATATAAATGTTTCAACAATATTTATTAAAAAAAGAAAAAGAACAAGTTTTCTTTAAGAACTTTGGAGTAATTTCTCATAAGGCATCTTTTTTCGAAATAAAAAAGATGTTTTTCAACTTGAGTTTTTGTTTTCAAATTTTCATTTCGTGCTCCACACATTTTCAGTCCTTTATGACATCAAATATTTGATTTCTTACTAAAAAAAAGTTTAAAAGTGACCCCGTCAAATAATGTAGAGGAATTCTACGTAACTTGTGCTTTGACAAATAGAAGTCCTCCAAATCACATGGTAGGACTCATATTTGTTGCTGGCTTTTATATATCTCTTTTCTTTCCAAACGCGCTCTCTCTCTTCCATCTCTCAACTCTCCCTCTTTCATTTTGATTTAATTTTCTCTTTCTCCCTAATAAATCTTCTTCCTCTCACTTTAAGTTTTATCTCTCTATTTTATTTTCACATACACTCACTTTCTCTCTTCATTTTTAATTTTATTTACTCTATAATTTAAGTAATAGCACTGTGTTTTAAGTTTTAACTGGAGCTAGAAAGTAGCATTATATTACTAAAAACATTGAAATGGAGAAGGTATACCTTTTTATCAAAATATAATTGTTTCGCCAATTTAATAAAAAAAAGAAAAAATAAAATATTTTTGTAAACAAAAGCTATATCATCCGTGAATATCAATAAAACTGCAAAACAGTTTTGAAAATTCACTTTTTTGGTTCAAGAAGAATTACTTTTTTTTGACTAAAATATTAATGCAACAGTGATCTCATAAAAAAATGAAGAAAAACAAAAATACTTTTATAAACACAAATTATTATAAGCAAATGTATGTCATTGAAGTTAAAAAAAAGACCTAACTGCATATTTTATTTAGTTTGATTCCCTGTTTATAATTTTCACATGTCAACATAAAATAAACCATAAAAGAGAAAAGAATTTTAAAAAGTTGAGAAAAAATTTAAAGGCTGGGTTGTAAAATATAAATTATGTATCCAAAATACTTTAAAATTTAATTTTTATATAATTATTATAGAATTTTTGATTTAGAAAAGCAACCCTAGTATTTAAATGAGAGATTAAATAAAATTAAAAATGAAGAAATAGAGAGAGGGACGGAGGGGGAGTGTGTGAGCGCGTGCGAAAATAAAATAGAAAAATAAAAATTAAAGCGGGTGGAAGAAGTTTTATTAGGGAGAGTGAAAAAATTAGGGAGAATCACAAATAAAGACCCTCGAATTAGAAAAATCACTCTATGGTCACCTGAATATGCCAAATTACCATGAGGGACCCGGTCTCAAATTGTAATTATGAAATCATGGTCAAATTACCAAAATACCCCTCTTTATTTTTTTTTTAAAAAAGAAAGCCACTGCCTCACCGGAATCCGGCCACCGGCGCCGGAGCTCCGGCGACCGCTTCCGGCCGGACACTGAGGTCCGGCCGCCGGAGCTCCGGCGTCGGCGGCCGCTTCCGGCGGCCTTCCTTTGTTTTTTTTTTTTGCAACTTTTTTTTTTTAAATAGTGGGGGAAGTGAGGTTGGGGGGATTTGATCCCCCAACCTAATGCTTCCCAAAATAAGGAATGACCATTGAGCCAACAAATTTTTGTTAACATTATGATGCAAAAAAATATATAAGTTAACTTATTTACTCTTGTTCTAGGTGATGACAACAATACATTTAAAAATAACAAGTTTTGATTATAAAATAACAAGTTTGGGATTAAATTTTAACAACACGTTTTTTTTTATAACAAAACACTTTGTTTCAAGTGATAACAACAATACATTTAAAAATAACAAGTTCTGATTATAAAATAACAAGTTTGGGATTAAAATTTAACAACACGTTTTTTTTTATAACAACACACTTTGTTTCAAGTGATAACAACAATACATTTAAAAATAACAAGTTCTGATTATAAGATAATAAGTCTGAGATTAAAATTTAACAACATGTTTTTTTATAATATAAAATTTATACTATGATTAATAGATTAAAAATGCCTTATTATAAATACTTTATAATTTATAAGAAGTAGTTTGATTTATAATGAGTTGTATAGATATACAGATTAAAAAGTATTTTTTAGAGAAATAAATATATTTAAAATATTTTTTATAAGTTATAAATAATTTATTTTTTAAAAGTATAAAATAATTAATTGTTATAAAAAAACGTGTTGTTAAATTTTAATCCCAGACTTATTATCTTATAATCAGAACTTGTTATTTTTAAATGTATTGTTGTTATCACTTGAAACAAAGTGTTTTGTTATAAAAAAAAACGTGTTGTTAAATTTTAATCCCAAACTTGTTATCTTATAATCAGAACTTGTTATTTTTAAATGTATTGTTGTTATCACTTGAAACAAAGTGTTTTGTTATAAAAAAAAACGTGTTGTTAAATTTTAATCCCAAACTTGTTATTTTATAATCAGAACTTGTTATTTTTAAATGTATTGTTGTTATCACTTGAAACAAAGTGTTTTGTTATAAAAAAAACGTGTTGTTAAATTTTAATCCCAAACTTGTTATTTTATAATCAGAACTTGTTATTTTTAAATGTATTGTGGTTATCACTTGAAACAAAGTGTTTTGTTATAAAAAAAAACGTGTTGTTAAAATTTAATCCCAAACTTGTTATTTTATAATCAGAACTTGTTATTTTTAAATGTATTGTTGTCATCACCTGGAACAAGAGTAAATGAGTTAACTTATATATTTTTTTGCATCATAATGTTAACAAAAATTTGTTGGCTCAATGGTCATTCCTTATTTTGGGAAGCATTAGGTTGGGGGATCAAATCCCCCCAACCTCACTTCCCTCACTATTTAAAAAAAAACAGTTACAAAAAAAAAAAACAAAGGAAGGCCGTCGGAAGTGGCCGCCGGTGCCGGAGCTCCGGTGGCCGGACGCCGGGGTCCGGCTGCCGACAGTGGCCGGAAGCGGCCGCCGGAGCTCCGGCGCCGGTGGCCGGATTCCGGTGAGGCAGTGGCTTTCTTTTTTTAAAAAAAAAATTAAAGAGGGGTATTTTGGTAATTTGGTCATGATTTCATAATTACAATTTGAGACCGGGTCCCTCATGGTAATTTGGCATATTCAGGTGACCATAGAGTGATTTTGCTAATTCAAGGGTCTTTATTTGTGATTTCCCCAAAAAATTAAACCAAAAAAAGAGGGATAGTTGAGAGATGAGAGAGAGAGCGTGCATGAGGAAAAGGATATATAAAAACCTGCAATAAATATGGGTCCCACCATTTGATTTGGAGGATTTTATTTGTCAAGAGCACAAATTACGATACACTCCTGATGCATGTAAGAATTCCTCAATAATATATTGAATTAATTCTATTTTCTATATATAGGTTTTAATTATCTTCAGGCTCATTTACCCATTACAGCTCATATATATTTGTATTAGATTTTTTTAAAAATAATTGATACTCAAAGTTGAAAAATCAAAGTCTACTGTTTGTCTTAAGGGGTGTTTGGATATAACCAAACCATGGTTTGGAGAATAGCTTCTAGAGAATAGATTCCGAGAAAAATAGATTTTGTGAAAAAATGATTCTGAGAAGTGAGAGTGTTTGGATAGTTGTTACCATAAACACTTTTTACATGTACAAATTACTAAAAAAGGCATAAGTTAATATGATACTTACAGAAAAAATATATTTTATGATATATTTTAATTTGAAGGAATAAAATTGTTAATAATATATTTTTTATTAACATAATTAATAATACATGAGATAATATAATTAATAATTAATTAATATGTATATATATTTATAAGATATAAGATTAAATATATTTATTAAAAAATGTTTATAAAAAAAACAATAAGATACATATCCTATAGGCTCTCATACTCTCTCTTTTTTTTCCAAAAGTAAAAAAAATTTTCTTTTCCCATTGGTTTTTATAAGGGTGTTTGGGAGATATTTTCCCAAACCATGATTTGGGTCCCCAAACCATGGTTTGGGTTGGAACCCAAACACCCCCTAGAAATGAATGGTCCTAAATTACTTTCCGACACCGAGTTGATTTTTTCCTCAAGGTGTTCGATACTTTCAAAGATGTTTTTAAATAGGAGTATTTGTCTTTAGAAGAAAATATAAATTTTAATTGAAAGAATTACTCTCAACTACTATAATGACAAGAAAATCTTACAACAATTAAAAATAATTTTGGGAATTGAAACTTGTGTTCTTCTCCGGACAAAAATAAGATAAGAAACTTCAACGTAATTTTAAATCGTAATCCCACTACTAATTTCAATCTCACTCCCATTCCCTAGAAATTCACTCCATCATACCAAACAGTGCCTAATGGTCCAAATAATTAACGAATATGGAAAGGAGGATTAACATTAGTTTAGAATAATTGGTATTCATAAAAGAATAGTTTAAGGACTAAAATGTCCTAAGCCCAATGAAAATGAAATGACTAATACAAAAATAGTTAACACGCAACATGCTTCTCACAATATAAAATACAAATTTAGTATTTCTGTTCTCCTTTTCACTTCTGACTAAATTTGTAACTTCTGACAGAATTGATGTTTCAATCATGCATTTAGCCAATCAGTTTTATTAAGTATATTAATTGAATGCATTAAATAAAAAATTAAGATGCTCAATGCATTAATTGCATCTTTTTGAAAAATCAGAAGTAAGCTATCATTTGAAATGTGCCACGATAATTTGCCCTAAGAAAATAAATGGTTCGTAGACTGCTGAATGCAGATTAATTGCTTTTCAACACAATTTGAAAAATGAAAGATTTTTTAAAAACTTAAACAATTTAATAATTAGAAAATCATAAGTGAGCATTTCATCTTATCCTAAAGCTTTGTCATTGCATGTTGGAAAGGCACTAATTTTTCTGAGATTCTTCATTTCGGCACCGTTTAGGAAACGGTGAAGCATAGACTTTTGGAGTCGACGGACATAATGTTTTCCAGAAGGGATTTGATTTTTTCCTAAATGACAAACATATGAGTTTCTAGGAAAATTTCAAACTATACTTTGCTTGGCATATTTTGCATAAAAGGGTCTACGTAGATCCTCATTATTCTCCGGTACTTATATGAAGAAACAATTGTTAGTTAATTATTACTCTTGAGGAAAAGCATTTGTTTTTGATAAAATCAAATTCCCGTGCTTTCATCAAATGGCTTTTGAGAAGCCATATCCAATCTTGTTGTCTCTCTTGCTTGCCTTGCTTTCGCATTCTGTAGCCGCTCAAGCTTCTAAGAATTTACCCTGGGGCAGTGTTCTCACTGCAGGGGAAAATGGCTCCTTCTGGCCTTCATCATCTGATGATTATGCATTTGGTTTCAAACAAATTGAGAAAACAAATGGTTTCTTACTAGCCATCTGGTTCAACAAAATTCCAGAGAACACTATCGTTTGGTCAGCCAAGAATGACATAGGTGATGCACTTGTTGTGTCAAAAGGTTCCAAAGTTGAGATCAAATCAGATGGTTGGCTCCAGTTACTTGATCCCAAAGGTTCCCAGATTTGGAGTGGTGGCAATTCTGGAAGTGGTGACGTTGGTTATGCACAAATGCTTGATACTGGTAACTTTGTGCTATTTGGTCAACGATCTCAACCATTGTGGCAAAGCTTTGATCATCCCACTGATACAATTCTACCAGGACAGGTTTTAAATTCTCCTAGTGAAATTGTTTCGCGCTATTCGCAAAATAATTTTTCGACAGGGAAATTTCAGCTTAGACTCCAAGAAGATGGGAATCTTGTGCTTCGAACAACCCATTCTCCATCGACAGCGGCAAATTTGCCCTATTGGAATTCCGCGGCTTTGGGTGATGGCTTCTCACTGGTCTTCAACCAAACAGGCTCTATATTTGTTCAGAGCAGTAATAAAAGTATAGCCGCAAAGTTATCATTAAATGCTCCATCCACACAAGATTTCTATCACAGAGCTATTATTGATTATGATGGAGTTTTTAAGCACTATATCTATCCCAAGGGTAATAGTACCAGTGCCGGAAGTTGGCCCATGTCCTGGTCAGTTTACTCCAACATACCAGAGGATATTTGCTCTAACATTACTGATAGACAAGGAAGCGGAGCTTGTGGATTCAACAGCTACTGTACCTTTGATAGTGGGATGAAAAGTTGCCTTTGTCCATATGGTTATATCTTCATTGATCCAAACGATGTGATGAAAGGATGCAAACAAAACTTTGCTCCACAGAGTTGTAATGGAACTTCTTCAGAAGCACATCTCTTTAATTTCACTGAGATGGAACAAATAAATTTTCCAGGTCCTGACTATGATTACTTCACACCAGTAGGTGAGGATTGGTGTAGACAAGCTTGTTTAGATGATTGTCATTGTGCACTTGTTGTTTTCAGAGATGGGGAATGTTGGAAGGTGAGCCTACCTCTCAGAAATGGAAAGAATGTGTCATCATTTGGAGGGAAGGCTCTGATTAAAATAAGAAAAGATAATTATTCTCCTTTGAATCCTGAAATTATTTATGTGAAGAATGATAGATCAAAATTGATTATTATTGGTTCAACACTTTTAGGAAGTTCTGTATTCTTGAACTTGCTCTTGTCAGTGGCAGTTTGTGTGGTTGTGTACTGGTTTGGTCACAGTAATCATAAGAAGCCCGAAGTTGGTTCAGTTAAGCCAAGGATGAATCTTAGAAATTTCACTTATAAAGAGCTAATGGAAGGAACAAATGGGTTCGCAGAAGAATTGGGTCGTGGTGCATTTTCTACTGTTTACAAAGGAGTTTTGCCAGACATTCCAGGAAACCTTGTTGCTGTTAAAAAACTAAAAATGGTGAATGAAAATGAGAAGGAATTTGAAGCAGAAGTGAGTGCAATTGGTCAAACACACCATAGGAATTTGGTGCAACTTTTGGGATTTTGCAATGAAGGTGAGCATAGGCTGCTTGTCTATGAGTTCATGAGTAAGGGAACTTTAGCAAGTTTTCTTTTTGAAGGAGAAAGGCCAAGTTGGTATCAAAGGGTGCAAATTGCAATAGGAACAGCTAAAGGACTTTTGTACTTGCATGAAGAGTGCAGATCTCAGATCATACATTGTGATATCAAACCTCAAAATGTATTGCTTGATGACTCTTACACAGCTAAAATTTCAGATTTCGGTTTAGCAAAGCTTTTGATGATTGACCAGACTGTAACTACAACGGCAATTAGGGGAACTAAAGGGTATGTTGCGGCTGAGTGGTTCAAAAACAAGCCGATTACCATGAAGGTGGATGTTTATAGCTTTGGAGTTCTATTAGTAGAACTCATTTGTTGCAGAAAGAGCTTTGATGTGAATGTTGAAGATGAGAATAAGATGGTACTAATAGATTGGGCATATGATTGCCTTCACCATTGGAGATTGGACCTATTAGTGGAAGAAGATAAGGAAGCTCAAATTGACATCAAGAGTTTTGGAGAGTATCTGAAGATCGGTATCTGGTGCGTTCAAGAGGATCCATCAGCAAGACCCACGATGAAGCAAGTTGTGCAAATGCTTGAAGGATTCATGGATGTGCCAAATCCTCCCGATCTACCATCCTTTGCCAATGAATGTTAGGCCTTCCAACAAATAATTATCATCTACTTTCTCTGTGCATCTTTTAGGAGTCCAAGTTCATCAATGATTTATGCTCTTGGTGCTTGATAAACATGGGTATGTGAGTGACTATGCATTGCCCTCTGTGTTTATTACGTAGGAAGATGAGAATAATTATGAGTGTGTTTTTTTAAATAGAACTAAAATATTGTCATGTTTCTTAAATGACTTGATTTATTGTGTTTTTGTTGCTTAAATGAGGAGACATGACTCTTTTTTAATCAACCTTTTAATGAAAGTACTAATATTATGAACACAAGTCAATAGGGAGAGCTCATCCCAAAAGACAAGATTATTCGGTGGTAAAACCTCTTGAACTTATAAATCTCACTTTTTGTAATATAGGCCTCATAACATGATGTTTTTGTGTAATGTTTGTTAACTTGGGCTTGAAGCCCAATGATATGCTCAAAATTGTTCTAGGGATGCCCATTGCGTTAGAACTTGCTTTATATTAGAGATTGTCTAAGTTTACGTGTTTTATTGATAAGGTGTTACGCCTCCACTCATATGCTAGTTCCACACCCCATTGAAATGGATTTAGTGGCTCATATGAGATCAACAAGCTTAATCACAGCAAAAACCATAGTCCATACACAGACACCCACTATTCATTACAGCATCTCTATCCCAATAAACCAAAAGCCCGCAGACACTCAAGGTCTTGATCACGGGGAAAAAACAGAGAAGCAAATTTTATAAAATGATTACTTCAAAGCTAAAAGCCAAACTAATAATGGAGTGGCAATGAGATAGCTGAAACTTAGCTTTGAGGGAATGGATTAAGAGTAGAGAACGCATTGAGAGTCGAGTCCAAGACACAAGACACAGATGTGGAGAAGCGAGAGCTAACATTCGAGTGGCACTGGTAGGTAGGTCCTATTCATTTGATCTTGAACATAGAACGAGATATGAGACCTGAGAGCTTCCTTTTCATGTTTGATGTGGAGAAGCGAGAGCTAACATTCGAGCGGCACGGGTAGGTAGGTTCTATTCATTTGATCTTGAACATAGAACGAGATGTGAGACCTGAGAGCTTCCTTTTCATGTTTAAAGTTGGACTCTTGCATGAAAAATGCAGCATTCAAATTATAGGCTATGACATGGAGATTCAAAATCTCATGTTGATGATTCTTACACCCTTTAACCACGTACAATAGCTATAAGGGGAACTAAAGTGTACATTGCATATGAATAGTTCAAAAATACGCCCATTTCTGTGGAAGTGAATGTTCACATATCTTGAAGAGTTTTGTTACTGAAACTCATTGGTTGAAGAAGGAACTTTGACCTGGATGCTGAAAACGAGAAAGATGGCGTTGAAGATTTATTGCACATGCAATTGCTTGTAAGATAGGGAACTTCATTTGTTGCTTGAAAGACTTATGGATGTACCAAATGTCCCTGATCCACCATGCAATTTCCATGTCCAAAACCTTCTCAATAAATTCATGTTTTCTAGTGATTATGTTCATCTAATTGGTCTCCAAAGTTCGTATTGTTGTCCCAGTTACCAAAACAAAATAAAAGCCACTTGCGTCAAGAAACGGAGCCAAGTGAACCGAACTGACGTATCAGTTTTTACTCGTTGTCTTCCTTGAATTGAACTCAAAACTTGTTACAGAAATATTTCACAAATGTACAGGACTTTTCTGAGATCTCAGACGCTTTTACAATTAAATCTTCAATAAGATCTCTGATAGAAATGAAAGATGCAAAGAACATGCCTCCTTAGAAAAGTTCAAGTCTTGCATTCCATGAGGCCAGCAATCAGGGAATACTAAAGTCATTTTTCTTTAGACATATTTGGCTTTAGTAAAAATAAAGGTTGATGAGAGATTCTTCAGAGAAGCTTCCATGAAGCAATGATCAAACAAACAGAAATCCGAATCTGTTAACTGATTTTGCAACTGCATCATGTAGTCTCAGTTTTTGACATCATATATATTAATTCTCTGGTCAATATAAGGAAAACAAAAAGAAGGGATTTAACCCTTTGAAGAACCTCATAACTGTTGTTCTTTACACATACTCGCCATGCAAATAAGCAGTTATCGACCTCATATACATAGGGTAACAAAATTTAGCAGAAAGCTTCATCATCTACAAAGAAGAACTAAACTAAAGTGTAAGTGACACTCAAATTGACTCTGCAGACGTGAAACCAGATTTGAAGTGAGAACAACTAGAATGCTTCAACAACAGAGAAGAGCTAAATCCCACCATGGAAGTATCCAAATCAAACTGCACAATGACATCTTCCAATTGGTATCCTCCTATCACGATGGGATATTCTGGGTTCAATCCTCCATCGACAAACCCCAAACACATCACTTCACTGCTCAACCGCACCATCGAATTCCTACCATATATCCTCCACTTTACTAGCTCACTCTGCAGCACAAGATCAATCATTGGCACATTATCAATCCCCTTGGAGCTAAAACAGAGCTCAAATGGTGCCACTGAAGTCACTCTGGTCATGTTCATAGCAGAAGCAGCTTTCATATAGGCTTTCTTGAAAGTGTCATAGATTGAGCTCTCCATGGTAGTGTAAGGCACAATCGAGCTCAGTTGAGTCGTTCCTCTGGTGTGTTGGTCCTTGGGCAGTGACAAAGACAATCTCCTACGATCGATTTTGATGGAGTTCACGATGATAAAGTATCCCTTTTGGTTGGTAAATAGGGGTGTGTATGTGAGAGATCTGAAAATTTCACCTTCGGGCTGAGATTCATACGAGTTTCTGCCGAATAACACAGCCCCAGATGAAGAAGAGAAGCAAAGAGTGATTTTTCTCTGGGCGGTGACTGAATCAAAAATCTGAGATGATAGTGAACTACGAGCCCCACCAAGCCCTGCCATACCTTTAGCTCCAATCGCCAAGCCGTTCAATTGCTGAGTGAGTGAACAAGTGAAGATAAGGGGCTGACCAGTTTCGACTGATTGGAGAGCCACGACGTCTCGTACAAGGTTTCCTTCTCTGGGTATCATCCCTGTGATGGTATTTTCCGGGAAACTTTGACACGGCTGGCGCTGATCGGGAAGCTGCGTCTGAGCCTCAAGGTTATGACTTTTCGCCATCAGGCATTGAATTGAACGGCTTGGAATGGTACGGAGAGAAGAGGAAGGCAGGTTTCTGGATGAACAATCGATCCAGAGAGAAGAACCACCCAGATCAAGCACAAGCTGGGCAGGCACAAGAGGAGTGCCATAAGAAAGAGAAGTCAAGTACTGGAGAGTAGAAGGGTCTTTCGTGACAGGAAGAACAAAAGAAAATGGAAGGTAAGAGGAGGCACAAGCATAAGAAAGGTTAAGGACGAAGAAGAAGAGAAGAAGATAACCAGGAAAGGAAGCCATGGAAATACAGGAGGAAAGATTGGCAGTTGAAGAAGTTATGAATTGCGATGAGGCGCCGCGTCTGGGCGCAAGCTTCGATTTTCTGCTTCTTGAACAATTAGGAGGGGAAAAGACGAAAAGTTGTGGATAAGGCCTTGTACCTTTTAAGCTTGTGCTGACTAGATAACACTTGGGACTTGGGAGTTGGGGGCTTATCTTCTCCCTTATTTGCTCGCCTTTGCCTTTATTGGGTGTAAATTTCTGGTTGGCCACTCAGCACACAGCTTTATCATTCATAGCTGTTTGATAAGTCATCGCTTTTCTCGTGGTCGTTAGGTTTACCAAAAATATCATTTTAAAATATCATCTATGCAGGCCAGCGTTTTGGGTTGGCATTTCAGGCCCAGTCAATGTGGGTATTGTCCGTCTCTTGCTTCAGCCTTTAAGCCCATAAATGTCCACTAATTTGAAAAAATTAAAAAAATTACTAAATTATTTTAAAATGTTTATATTTATTTTTTTTAAATAAATTTTCTCACTTATAAATTGACATATAATATAATAATACATATAAATATTTTAGAAAGATCATGTAATATATGCTTTTAACTAAGTAATTTAGTAACTTTTTTAATCTTATCAAATTAATAAACTAACTTTTATATTAAAGTATATATTAAAACAAGAATATGAGTGGATTATTTTTGGTTAAAATTTTTTAGTTAATTTTTTGTTCTCTTTTACCTTACATTTTCATTTTATCAAAATTTTACAGCCCTAGTTTTTCGATTCTTAAATTGAATTCATTAAAATTTTACTTTCCCTCCCTTCCATTTCTCTCATTCTTATAAAAAAAATATGATTTAATATAAAATATATAAAAAAAATACCATACAAATTAAATATAGCAATTGAGCTTTTTCTTCAAAAAAAATTCTTATTGATGTGCAATGAGATGGGATCTTTAATTTTTGTTTTGGTTTAATTTTTATGAGATTGAATATATATGCCTACAAGCTCTCTAACTTTTTCATCGGATGACTATTGAGTTGAAAATTGATTTACCTTATATAGAATACAAATCAAAGAGGTTAAACTGATAAGTGATAACTAATTAACTAAGTTCTAAAACACGCAGTTCAATTTTTCTTGTTAAAATCCTATTTAAACTCATTTTTCATCGTTGTATTTAAAGTGTGCCAAAGGAAAACCTACAAGCTCTCTTGTTTTTTTTTTTTGATAACTAAAAGACAGAAAACCGAATTACATTAACCCATGTCCCTGGACATAGCTACCCGTAGTTCTTCCGAAGCGTGAGTTATCATGTGAAAGCCGATCATAGTTGAGAGACCCTCCTTGGCGAGTATATCAGTTGCTACATTATACCATCTCCTCACGTGCCGCACATCAATCTGCCAGTCTCGACTTAGCATCCCTTGAGCTTCCTTGACTAGGACAGAGTCGTCGTGGTGTTCGCTAACCTCCCCAAGCAGCAGTGATATTGCTTTAGTGGAGTCCGATTCAAGAATGACATCTCGAAACCCCATATCCCACGCTATTTTTAGACCGTGCAGGCAGCCCCAAAGCTCTGCTGTGAGTGTGTCGCCCTCCTGGAATCTGAACATGAAGCCTCTTATGAACCTTCCTTCATTGTCGCGGATCAATCCTCCACATGCAGTAGCTCCAGTCTTGTGGGAATAGGCACCATCGACATTAACTTTGATTTGCCCTAGTTGAGGTGGACGCCATCGTTCCTCCTTGACCCCCGATAGTGACACTGCTGACCGTCCTCTATGGAATTTGGCATGCGCTTCACTTGCACTGTGAGTCATAGCTTTAATGCTTCCACAAAGCATGGCATTAGAGCTCTCCTTTCGCTCAAACAGCAAGCGGTTCCGTCTCCTCCAAATCCACCAGCACGCAATAGCGAAGGTTGCTCTCCATTCTTCCGCTTCTGTGCTACCAGTCATAGTAAGATTCCATCTAAACCATTCGTCAAATCCCAAAACGTTGAACCTTCTCCAAATTGCAGGGTGCACAAGCTCGCGCCACAACTTCTTCGTCAGATGACAATCACGAAGTACATGAAGAAGATCCTCAATGCAACTACTACAAACTAGACATACATCATTACTGCTGAGCCGACGCTTTCGTTTGGAGGCATTCGTCAGCAGGCATTTATGAGCAGCGGTCCAAAGAAACATGCGACACCTCTCCGAAATTTGTAGCTTCCAAAGCTTCCTCCAAAACGGGTCTTCAGTAGCTTCCAGTGGCCTTAAAGACTCATATGCTAACTTCACATAAAACTCACCACTTTTATTCCAACGCCAACGAATAGACCCTTTGTCCTCAAGCTCAAGTCCCTCGCTAACTTTTTTCCACGTATTTTTTATGCCTAACCAAATGTTCGAGCCCGATCTGTTGGATTCAATTTTTGGGATAAGGTCATTCCCACACTTATATTTGTCTCTCACCACCTTAACCCACAGGTCATCTTGACGCCTCACAAGATTCCAACCCAGTTTCATCATATAAGACTGATTCTGATGATTTGCATGGCGCAACCCTAAGCCACCTTGCTTCTTCGGCAGGCACACATCATCCCAGGCTACCAAGTGAATTTTCCTACGATCCTCTGAGCTGCCCCACAAAAAATTCCTATTCAGCCTATCGAGATTCTCGCAGGTAGAGGAAGGAAGAAAGGACGTTTGCATCATGTAACCAGGAATCGCCGACGACACTGAGGATATGAGCGTGTGTCGTCCAGCTAGTGACAACGCACTCGCTTTCCACTTAGATATGTGGGATTTAACTCGGTCAATAACATCGCTGTAGGTGTCCTTAGTGACCCTCGTATGGTGAAGCTTGACGCCAAGATATTTTCCAAGATCACCAGTTTGAGTAAACCCTAAGAGATCACCTATCTCCTTGCGTCTATTGTGATTGACATTCGCAAAGAAGAAGAGTCTCATTTTTGTAGCATTTACCTTCATGCCCGAACTAGTACAGAACGCATGTAAGCATTTATTTATCTCCACCGCTTGATTGATGGAAGCTTCCGAGAACAAGATGATGTCGTCAGCAAAAAAATAAGTGGGAAATAGGTGGGCCAGTTCTTGTAAGTCGAATGGGATGCCATTGCCTTTTCGCTATACTTTCCTGTATAAGATAGGCTAGTTTTTCGATGCATATAACAAAAAGGTAGGGAGGGATAGGATCGCCTTGTCTCAACCCCTGAGAAGGCAAAAAAATTTCTGCTTTGTCTCCATTCCAGAGAAGCTGCATATGTTCCGAAGCCACACAATTTGAAATGATGTCTCTAAAATGAGTCGGCAAGTTCAGTTCCTCAAGACAAGAAGAGAGGAACCCCTAATTCACTCGATCGTATGCTTTCTCCAAATCAATCTTGATTGCCATAAAGCCTTTTTTCCCCTTCATTGTGCGCATGGAGTGGATGACTTCTTGTGCCACAATAATATTCTCACTACTGTGTCTTCTAGGGACGAAGCTACACTGATTAGGAGATATGATTCGAGGGAGAACAGGTTTAATCCTATTAGAAAGAATCTTGGTTATTATCTTGTAGACTATGTTGCACAACCCAATTGGTCTGAGGTCTTTTAGTGTTTCTGGGGGTTCTTTCTTTGGTATAAGAGCGATCAGCGTGCCATTAATATCCCTGACCTTCTAGGGATTCACAAAGACCTATCGCACACAAGTGTGGATAGCGTTCCATACCGTCTGCCATTGGTTCTGGTAGAATAATGCATTAAAGCCATCTGGCCCTGGAGACTTCAAGGGACCCATACTGAACAAAGCAGTCTTGATTTCTTTCAAAGTCACATCCTTCCCGCATGCGTGCAGCTCATGATCCTCAATCTTCAGAAAAGAGACGGTACATTCTATCAAAGGCCTCTCTACTTGTTCCTCCATGAAAAGATGTGAGAAGTAGCTGGTTGCCATATTTTTAAGTAAGGTCGTGTCATACTGTAACACCCCGAATTTTCTGACTCAGGATGAGCAGAAAAGAGAAAGTTCATTAAAATTATTTAATAGCTCAATCAATTAGGAAAAATTATGGAATATTGATTTTTCAAGGTTTAGAAATATTTTGGAAAAGTTCATTCCCCGAAAAGTGGCTTAAATGATTTTAAAGCTATTTTCATAGCAAAATGGGTTATTTTCTTAGAAAATACTTAGAGGTTTCTAATTAACTAGAAAATTTTAGAGAAATTATTTTATGGTTCAAAGAAGCTAATGGATAAGAAAAATCCATTTATGATATTTTGGTTTAATTTCTGGACATATCTTATATTTCAGAAAAATAGGAGAAGGATAAGATTGGAGAAATAATTATTTTGGAGGGCAAAATGGTCCAGCAACTATGTAATACACGTGTTTCCTTCTCCATTAGCCACCTGATTCACTTCTTCATTACATAACTGATCACCGTGGCATTCTTTCATTTCCTTCCATCCGCGACAGTGAGAGAACTCGAGAGAGGGGAAGACCGAGAGGAAGAAGTTGGTGATCGGAGGTAGTGATCGGTGGCCAGATTCCTGCATGCAAACGGAGTTTCAGATTCAGGTGAGCCCCCTGATCATCATTCTACTCTTCGTTCTTTGGTTTGCTGTGTGTTTGAAGAGTTAATGATGAAAGAAGTTTGGGTTCTAGTGAGAGAAAGTGAGTAAAAGGATACAAGTTTCAGTGAGCTGGTGTTTTTATGGCCGATTGAAGTATATGGTGCTAGTTTTTGAGCTTGCATGTGCTATTTTTCTTCTCTGTTTATGTCAACCGAAAACAGAGGTTAAAGGGAGGAGAAGGACGCTTCTTTTATTTATATATATATATATATATATATAGATATATGCATGTGCTGCGGGATCATGAAGGTGTTTATATGTGATAGGTTGCTCTGTTTCTTGAATCCGAGACAGGGGAGTGGGTTTTGTGCTCGCATGTTGTTTTCGGTTGTGGTTCTTAGCTTCTAACACAGGAGCTAATAGCTTGAGATAATGATGTCTGGTTTTTGGTGGTTGGATGTTATATGAATGAGGTATATAGGTTTGTTCTGGGATTGCATGTCGTCTAGCTTTATTGTGCGTGAAGTTTCTAAGTTCATAACCCCTGATTCTGGTAAGCCGAGACAAGCTCTAAAGGTTGGAAAGTTTCTGGTTTTTGTTGGTTATGAGATAGGAAAGAAAATGATACACGTTTGTCTATGTGCGCCTCGGTCAAGTTTGTGGGAACTGAATTTACAGAGTTAAGTGGCGTTGGGTTCACTGGTTGAGAGGAGACCGAACTGACATATATGTATATAGTTTCGGTACATGTGTGTGTTTGTTGCTGTCGTGAGACTTGAATTCATGGAGCTAGGGGAAATAATCAATGGTTAGATGATGACTGGTTTGGAGAGGAGACTGAATTGATGTATATATATGTATATAGTCTCACAATATATAGTAATATATGACTTACGTGGGAATTTACAGTGGTTATATTTTATATATAAGGGCCGTGGGATTATAATGGAAGGAAAGGTAATTGAGGAGGAATGTTAAAGTTTGAAGGAATTAAATGGGTAGATGTTTGAAGTTAGAAATGAATTAATAAAATGTGAAGTGATTTTCATGAACTTAAGATATGGAGAAGTAAGGAAATAGACTAGTGGTAATAGAATAGATATAATGGGAAGTTTTAAAGATTGAAGGATTGAGTGAGAATTAAAGTTAATGGCTGTTTGGTCGCCGAATAATCTTAAAGTTAGATATTTGCTTGAGGAAGTTTAACTTGGGATCTAAGAGATTAGAATAATTAAGTGAAGGGAACTCATTATTTTGCCTTCAAATATAATAGATAAAAATAGTATATTTGACCAAGATGACCAGTTACTAAGAAAAGTAACTGTTTGGGCTGAGATAAAGAGAGAAACCCCCCACAGTAAATGTATTAAATAAGAAAATTGTCCAGAATGACCAACTACTAAGTAAGGGTAGAGATTGAAGAAGATCTAGGACGTTAAGTGAGCTATTTAATTTATGAATTTACAGTTGGATCAAGCGTTAATCTATCCTTACCAATATGATAGGTTTTGATATCTGCAAAAGCCCACCAAGAAGCAGAAAGAAAGGAGAACGGTAAGGTTTGATTTGGAGGGATGCGGACCAGGTAGTAGTTCTTTCCTACCTTACACTTATGTATGATTGCTGCATGTCTGTTTGTGCCATATTACTTTTCTAAAGCATGAGAACATGTAATCCTTAATTCCTTGCATGGATTTTTAGCCGTGACCACGTGCAGCTGATAAACATGGGGCAGTGATTGCCAATTATTTGCGCGGCAGTGATTGCCAATTATATGCGCGGCAGTGATTGCCAATTATTTGCGCGGCAGTGATTGCCAATTATATGCGCGGCAGTGATTGCCAATTATTTGCGCGGCAGTGATTGCCAATTATTTGCGCGGCAGTGATTGCCAATCATTTGCGCGGCAGTGATTGCCAATTATATGCGCGGCAGTGATTGCCAATTATTTGCGCGGCAGTGATTGCCAATTATATGCGCGGCAGTGATTGCCAATTATATGCGCGGCAGTGATTGCCAATTATTAGCGCATTATTTATCCTGCTTGTCTAATAGACATGGAGCAGTGATTGCCAGGTATTTGTGCATTATTTATTCAGCTTTTCTATCTGTCATTGCACATAAATGCTTATTTGCATTAGCTTGCAAGGTTATGTTCTACTTTGGCTTGTTTTGCATGCTTTATGTGATCTGCACATTTGTTTGATGGAAATTACTACTACGGGGATTCTTCGGAATCTCACCCTCCAATTTATGATGAACAGTGAAGGCTAGTAGCTAGAAGGACAAGGAGGTTATTTAAGAAGAAGATGGGCTAGTTGAAGATCAGAGATACCTGTTATAATTCTGTAAATTGTATAGCAAAATATATAGGCAAGTAACTTTACTTGCTCTATGGAAATATTATTTTGTATCCTCTAGAAGAAGGAAGTGAGCATTGTCAGGTGCACGTATATGCTGTCAACCAAGAGTGTTGCTTTATTTTTAATATAATATTATAAGATTGTATAGTATGAAATTATTTTAGATGATAATAGATTAAGTTGAAAGCAGGGTTGATATTGGATCACTCATTAGTTATCTGAAGCTTTGAAATATTTGATCAACGGATTCTAATGTTAACGGGAAAAAAAAAATTCCCTGTCTTTTCCCAGGACGGAAACCTGGCGTTAGTGATTCACAGACGTTAAAATGATTCTATTAGTATATAAAAGGGAGATGTTGCACATACACCCACTCTTTGTCATCTCCACGTAAAGCTTCAACTCGATTGGCTTTCCTTCTACTATTTGCACGTGCATGGAAATATCGCGAGTTCCGGTCTCCAAATGCCGTCCATTCCAAACGCGCTTTCTAGGCCTATAAAAGGGATTCTTGGTGCAGAACATCTTCTAAGCTCCTCCACAGCTGACATTGCACCTCCTCAAGATGAGGAGCTGACCCTTGACGGGCCAGAGCACTGTTGATTCCATCTAATCTCCTAAGTATGCTCTTCTTGCGTGTCTCAGTGTGCCCGAAGATCGTCTTATTCCAGTTTGAGCAAGCTTAAGCGAACCTTTCAATATTAGCTCCCCATTCCATCTCCTTATGCCATTCTTTCCTCACAAACTCATCGAACTTATCATGAAGAACCCATGAAGCAATAAAACGAAACGGTCTATTTGGTCGCCCCACATTGGTCACATGGTCAAGACGCAATAAGAGGGGTCGATGGTCAGACTTGACAAAAGGTAGATGAGTGACCACGGCATTCGGGAAGGCATGGTTCCACTCCTCATTTACAAGAAATTGGTCAAGACGAGTTTCAGAGCTCCCTCTCTTTCATGTAAACCTAGGGCCTGTGAAACCCAAGTCTAGCAAGCACTCCTTTTCCGTCCATGCTGTTAAGTCTCGATCAAAAGAGAGCCTGAAAGGTGCTGCAGACTTTCTCTCACCATCAAGGAGCGTAGCATTCAGATCGCCTGCTATCGCCCAAGCTTCTCGGGTGCGAGGTTTCAAACATGAGAGCGTATTCCAAAGGCCACGTCTAAGGACACAGTTCAAACTAGCATACACTATCGTTAACAGGCACGACATATCTGATGAGGTCCACAACTGAAAGTGATGAACTGAGCATTTCGTTCGACCACATGAATATTTTTAATATGAGAGTCCCACATGCACCAAATACCCCCACTATATCCCTCTGAGTCAACCACTACAAAAGAAGTGAAGCCGAACTGACGAATTCTATTAGCCGACAAATCCTTCAAGCAGCAGCAAGATAGCCATAAAGTTTAACTGGTAGTGTTTCTTGATTTCCCTTACTAGCGCCGAAAAACTTCGGGCTCCAGTTCCTCTTGAATTCCATACTAACCAATTCATAAAGAAACAAATGGTTGGTGCTGCATCTGGGCTACCCCTGTACCTACCTCCACAGAGTCATCCTTAGCATTAACCAAGGGCAAGAAGAAACCTTCGACCAGACCTGAAGAAATAGAGACCATCATAGCCTCAACACCCAAGGACGATGTATGAGGCTCTGCAGTATTGGCGCCATCCCGAGTACCCCTGTTATGGTTCAAGCTCGGCCCAAGAAATGGAGTAGTTTCCATATTAATTTCAGATGAGCTCTCTTGCAAGGCCTTGAAAGGATTGTCAAACCCAATAGGTTTATCGCCAAGGCCCACCTTTTCTTTTTCTTTCAGAAATACATGTGCTGGGGCCACATTTTCCTTTCCACGTCACCTCCCTTTTGCCACGTTTTACTCTTAGTGCCCACAGGAATCCATTCCAAATGATTTGAATCCTGATTAAATCTTGTTCTATTTTTATCCGTATCTTTTTGGAACCTATCATTATTCCCCTTTTCATTTCTGTCATTAATACCTTGTTTGTTATCTGTTGACCTGGAGGGAATCCCAAGATGATCCTGTTTGGCCATTGATTTTGGGACGTTAGCAGTATCCTCGTCTAATCCCACAATTTTCGAATCGACATCCTACCCCGAAAATCACGCTTCAAAATTCTCAACTTTCGACATTGAACTCTCACCGGCGGTAGAGGACACACCCGTCTCTAATGGCTATTGGTTCAGTGTGGAAGGATCCGGGCACTTTCCATCCTCACCATCTTATATCTGCCTTCTATTGTTCTTATCATTCTTCCCTTTATCATGCCCTCGACAGAATTCTGGGCACTTATCCTTCTGATGACCATATCTTCCGCAGTGGAAACAAACCATATGGAGCCCTTCGTAAATAATTGGTCGATCCCCTCCAAATGCATCAAAAAACGGTAATAATGGCTGTTGTAAGTCAATTTCAACACAAATTCTTGCAAACCCTCTCTTATCATAGACAGAAGTAGAGCAGTCTATTTTAATGATTATGCAAATAAGATTTTATGATGAAATCCTTTTTGCAATTATGTCTTACGTATGGGTGGATTTTGGTTGGCGCGTGCATTACAAGGACTTAATAAAAAGAATTAAAATGATGAGTATTGCAGGTTGGTGTGATTACAAAAAAGCACGGAAATTAATTAATCCATGTAATGCTTAGTTTGGTAATAATTAAAGGACTACGTGGATCATTCCAAATCCAATTTGATATTAATAAATATTAGTTCAAGTGGATCAATATTTGTTGGCGGCAGCAAAGGAGGAACAGCAAATCCGGTTCGAGTCGCGTCACAAGGACACTGTCCTTGAGAGATATTCCGCAACCCCTCGGTGTAACAGGCAGCGGCACTCCCCAGGATCAAACGAACCCTTCCTGCGAAGCAAGGCAGCAGAACAGCGAAAGCAATTGTAACGGGAAACACAGCGGGAGAGAAGAGGAAGAGGATGGAACAGTGTCTATTTCACGCTGTCTGGACAGTCCCTTATATAGGCACGAATGGCCACATCACCGGAGGACGCATCCCTCTGTTTCGCCGAGCGGGTACGACCGAAGCAATGCAAGGTTCCGTTGGAGACGGAGCAACACGAACGTTGGTGCACACAACGTTCGTTTACACCCCGCGAGACGCGTCCGGTCGGCCACAAAATGATACTGCAAGCCTTTATTAAAAAAATATTCAACAAAGTTTAAAATAATTTTCGTAAAACGAGGCTTTGCCGCATTTAATTCACGCGCAGGGGGGGAAATCGCCGGTTTACAACTGCGTTTCCCTCCTGGTGGCCCGTTGTTGTTTGCGCGAGGCCCACTTCCCTCTTGGCCCATTTACCCCCCCAAGGATGCTTGATCTCATTTATACACTTAGACTTCTTCTCATCTTTCCCATGTGGGATTTTATTTGACACACATATTGCATTATTTCACAACAATATTGACTAGGATCCCATTGATAAATTAAAGTTGCATAAATAATGTGGAAGAGGAAAACACGTGAGATTCCTCCATAAATTATTTATAAATATTTTAAACTGATGTGGCAATCGACAAAGCATATCAAACTCTCCATTGATAGAAACTACCTCGACTCTTCTCTTCTCTTTTTCCTTAAAGAAATGAAGAAATAAAAATAATAAAACAAGGAAGGTTCAGAAACTTGGAAGTAAAGAATATAGATAGTGTATCATAGTAATGTATAATTATAGGGCTGCCTATGCACATGCAAACGTTTATATTTAGAGGAACAGAGATGACACTGCTTTCCAACAAATTAAATATAAATATAGTGCTGAATTGTTTAGTATAAACGAAATGAGGTACAAGACCCTCATATTCCGGAACTTCAAAATCAAAAAAAGATACGTAGGCTAAGCACATCAAAATCTTTGATGCTTGTTTGTGTAATCGTGTCCCTTTGGTTAAGATTATTGGATTATTTGCTTATTTAGTTTTCTTTTTTTTTTTTTGGCTAGACACGTAATCTTATTCAAAATATCATTGGGCATTAAATATACATATATCTCCTAATGAGAATTCAAATTTTGATTTGTCATGTTATTAAAAATTAGCCTATTTTAATAGACTCTCAAGTGCAGTTGGTTGCTCATTCTAGTTATACACTATCTTTCTTATCCGTTAGGCGACATCTCATATCTGTATTGATCGAACCAGCCTCGTGCTTCATTTCATTCGCACATTATTATACTGTTCTAATATACAAACAAGGGCAGTAGCCCATCGGACGCTCTTATATCATGTGAATCTGTGCCCTTCTCAACTTATTGGGCAGGGGAATTGCGTTATTTACGGTTGTTAAAACATATACAAGATACAAGAAATACGATGGGGCCTTCTTAATTAAGTACAGTACAATAATGAGCCAAATTCACAAATGGCGCTCTCTGATCAGCTAGGGATGTGTCTCATTGATGATCCCAATATACGTCCAGTATGGGCAAGTGGGCCATAATTTAATCCTCTCGTCCAAAACTTCACGCGCATGTCAAAATGTCACGTCACTGCTACAAAAAGAATCATTTACGTCTTCCATTTACGTTTGTTTTAGAAAATAGGGGAGAAAACACAATTATTTTCGTTTGACAGCCGAATATACTCTAATGTACTCTAGGCATTTCGTCACTAATATTATTCCAGTTCATTTCCACGTATTCCGCTTTAGAATACATATAGTTCCTGCAAAATTGAAGGTCTGCGTAGAATTACTCACCACTAGAAAAAAGTTCATCAACATCGGTTATACTTGGCTTCTAATGACAGTTAAAAGGGAAACGTGGATATGAGTGACAGTTTTAAAGACGTTGTACGATGGTTATAATTAATAACTGTTGTGGATTGTTCACAAAACAACGGCATTTAGCTACGGTAAATGTTGTTGATTAATTTATCCATGATGGTTACTAAAATAACTGACATAAAAAATATGGTTATATACACACACACACAATTCATTTGGTTTACAAGCCTCTCTGTAATTGTAGAGTTTATAGGTAGTAATAATTAAATATCAGATCAGTCCAGAACCAAATTCCTATACAAAGCTAATTCAATACTAAATCTTAAAAGCAAGTCCTATACAAAACCAATTCAAATGCTAATTTTTAAATGGCCTAATGTTAAAAACAAGTCCTAGTCAAGTTGAAGTTATAAAAGCATAACGTAAAATGCAAAAGCAATTCACCAATTAACTACTGTGTTAATTAATTAGTGCTCTTAAATTTAACAATGTTTCGCCTGCTCTTTTCATTATTTGCCGTGCCTACAAGACTTACTTTGTCCTACAAAAATATCTTCTATATAAGATAGATATCATGCATCAAGCAAATTTAAAGCTTATATACATAGTTTTACTCAATTCTTTCCAACTAAGTTATTGATAATCTAAGAGAGAATTACAATGAGATCCTAAAAAAGAAAAATAATTTCAAAACCCGGTTTTAGAAGTTGTTATTTTCTATTATAAAATTTATTATTACAAACAGCTTAGGTTGTTATTAAAACTTTTTAATAATTATTTTTCTTCCTTTAGATTTAATTGTAATTCTCTCATAATTTAATTATATGCTTTTGGGGACTCTAACGATTCAAATTTATGTTCAATATATATGCACACAAGACAGGTGTCGATATAATACCTCCTCAGAATCCATATGACTTTTTAAATACTCACAGAATACGTGAAGAAGTCAATGTTAGTAGTCCTAGCTAGCTATATATTAACTTCGTAGTGTAGATATATGTTTCGTAAAAAGATCTGACAGTTAACTACTCTTGTCACCGGAAATGTATAAAAGGAAATTGCACGTTCATCAAAGGTGGGTCGCTTGTATTAGTTATTAATGATGTCTTTAACTGTATTAACTGATTCAATTGAAACATAAAGTCTCATCTTTGTTTCATGAAAAAGTGAAAGTGGATGAAACCCAAGAGAAGCCAACCAAAACTGACAAATTTTTTGAACCATCCAATGAGAGATAAAGATATGAGCAAGGCTTGCATGAAGGAAGAAGGAAGGAAAGTGAAGAAAAGATTAAAAAATTGCATGAGCGAACAATTGTTCACACTCGTCTTCTAACTCACGAGGAGGCACGTAATTGATCCAATATCATAAGCGTGAGATGCGTAATGTGCATAACAAAGGGCACAGAATGCTTATGTGTATGCAAAGTGTAAACTGAGGTAAACAATACTTCACGGGAAAGCAACTTACAGCATTTAATATACCGACCAACTTGCTTAGTTTCCTTTCCCTTTTTCTTTTTGTTAGCACTCTAACTTTGTTTCTTCTCGTATGTGTGTGTGTATAAATACGGGATAGAGAGAGACAGCTTTCATTCGTGCGCCTAAGAAAAGGAGATTCAGAGGAAAACAAAGGCAGGACCAGAAGATGTCTCACATAGCTGTCGAGAGGAACAGGAGAAGACAGATGAACGAGCATCTCAAAGTTTTAAGGTCTTTGACCCCTTGCTTCTATATCAAAAGGGTACATATACTATTATTCTCTCCCCTCTGATCTCTCTTCCTCTTCTTCTTCTTCTCTGTGCGTGTGTTTCTATATGATCAGCGATTATCAGTTATCAAGCATTTTCTGATGAATTTTTCAACATTCACCAAGATTAATACGAACCAAAATAAGTTATATATGTTGTTTTCTAAATTGAAATCTTGATTATGATGAGCATCGAACTAATTTTTGTATCAGTTAGTCCCGTAAAAGAACAGATGTGATAATAAGACCCAATTGAACTTAAGCCCTCAACATGGGTCACTGCTTATCAATATGTGAGCTTTGTTTGTGAACGAGTTTGTTGGATAACAAAAGAAGATCAGCAAGTCCTCTCTCCACATACATATAGGTTTATTATTGATCGATGACCTAATTAAAACTTTTGTTTAATAATCAAACATGTATAAAGAAAAACAGAAACGTAACTCACATATGTAACTTGGTTTTTTATCACAGGATTGTTGATCCATGAGCATATTTATATTTGTTTTATTTTTTCTCGTTTGGTGCTATTTAATTAGGGAGACCAAGCATCGATAATAGGGGGAGTAATAGAGTTCATCAAGGAGTTACACCAAGTTCTGGAAGTTCTGGAATCGAAGAAAAGAAGAAAGAGCGTAAGCCCTAGCCCAAGAACACCACTGCCACCACCAGCAACCTTTAATCAAGCGGACCATAGCCCCTTGAAGGAAGAAGTTGGAGCAGCAAGCTGTAATTCTTCAGTTGCAGATGTGCAAGTGAAAATCTCAGGTTCAAACGTGAATCTTAGAGTGATTTGCCACAGAATTCCAGGTCAAGTTTCAAAGATAATCAGCGTTCTTGAAAGGCTATCTTTTGAAGTCCTTCATCTCAATATCAGTAGCATGGATGATACAGTTCTATACCACTTCGTTGTCAAGGTGCGTGCGTAAACCAAAAACAAACGTAATAGCTCCATCCAGTTCTTGGATGATTTCTGTTCAGATACATAATACTGCAATATCAATTCATCAGATTCAATTCACTGTAAATTTGATAAACCATTTTAAGCAACTCAAATTAAAAGAAGTAGGTCATGAGAGAATCGCCCGCTTTCTCTTCTTTGATTTCAAACTAAATTTATGCTTTTCAATAAAGTAATAATGATACACAACTGCTTACTACTCAATAAGCTAATCATATGAAACCAAATCTGGTATAATTGTGAAGAGCCGCATTGCGTTTATTTATCTACATGTTCATGACCGTCACTATTTTATATATGGAACTTTTCTCCCTTGGAACTCCTTCACTTTTAACGCGTTTAAACTCGGACTAGGTTAGATTTTTTAATGATGTTTCCTGGGTATATATATGTTTGTCTATCGGTTTGGATATAGACTTCAAAGTCACCAGTATTTCATAACAATAATGACGTATTATTTACATGCAGTACTGATGAAGTATGATTCTCATATATGCAGATAGGGTTGGAGTGCCAGTTAAGTCTGGAGGAACTAGCAATGGGAGTACAGCAAACTTTCTGCGATCAGAAGCTGTGAAGTAGCTCATCAGTGTGATATATATATATATATATATATATATATTAGCACTTGGATTTGGGAAGAGACTTAACAACATATAATTTTACCATATCTCTATTTCTTCAGCGTTCTTACTTTATATATAACTTATGTATCAACCTTGAAGCCCCCAAACTGATTTCGAGCTTGGGTAATCCATAAAATGGATTTATATGACTTCTCTGCTAGCAGCATCAACTAATTAACATCATAGTGTTGTCATTTTGGTGGTTCTTTCTGGTAACTGCTCGAACAGTTATATCACCATCGAAATTAAAGAGAAGCGCTCACACTACAGAATTTAGGTAATTTCACTGCAAAAGTGACATAGAGGCTTCACAGTAAACTGAAAATTTGCAAATTTCGGGGGGTATTTTTGTCTCATCCCCTCTTTATTTTAAAGCAATCACTAATTTTTTTAGCCGAAAGGAGTAATGAATGACCAGGAATAAAACACCGAAACAAGGCCCAAGGCTAAACCAAGAGAAATAAAAGTACAATAAGATACGTTTGGGTCAATCAGGTTCGGAAAATCTCAGCAATGGTGTGCGAGAGACCATCTCATCACTTTTGATAACACCTATATATAGCTTTCTTTGAAAACAGAAATAAAAACTAAAAGAAGCAGAATTATTAATTACTGGATTCATCATGCAGCAAATTAAATAGATAAGTGAGAATGAAGGCTCTTTACTTATGATCTGCATGGTCAGGCCTTATAGTCGTACGCACGTTCAAGGTAGCTAGTTAGTTAGTGTATGTTTAACCTTAATTAGTGTCAGCTACGTACGCATGTGGTCACCTTAGTTCATGGTTGTGTTGGTCTGATCTTCATCTCAACAACATTATGGTTCGAGATGCGCATCTCCTTTGTTTCGAGCTCCCAGTTTTTAATTTCCTGGTTTGGTTTCTACTGTGTTGTTGTTTGGTTTTCACATGATCACTGGGCTTCTTATTGTTTATCTGGGTTACTCATGCAAGGAGACTCATTAACTTGTGTATCATTTTGCTTGTTCTTTTTAAAATAAATTTTTCCAGTGATCATATTGGCATGCATATCGTTTGAGAGGAAATTAAGATACTCCTCCGGTCCTTAATATAGGACCCAATTCTTGAGTTGGTTTTGGTTCTAAATATAAGACCCATTTCTCATATTTATCATTTTTTTCTAAATTACCCTTATGGATACTCCATCAACTATAATCAAGTAGAAGAGGGAGAGAGGGTATTAAAAAAGATGATTATGGTATTTTAGGAAAAATGTGTCATTTTTCTTATAATTAACTAACTTACTTAACTTCTTTAATCTAATTAAATTAGTTAAATGGGTCTTATATTAAGAATTAGAAAAGTATTAAGTACTCAATGTGAATATTTCTCAAAGAATCAAACCTTGATTCGCGCGTTAGGAAACTAAGCCCCCAATTAGTTATCACTTATAACATTCCATCCTCTTCCTACGAATTATTACTGCTTTCGGCTGGGCCCCATCTCGTTGGAAAATCTATTATATACATGTATGTGTGTGTGAGATTACAATATTACTCCTTCGGAACTTGGGCCCTCATCTCAGTGAACTTTTTGAAGTAGTGGTCGTTTTCAAATATATTTGGATTGGATGTGCTACTTCTGATTTGATTTATTACTGGTTCTTAGATTGGTCTGATGAATCTTGAGTTCATGCCACATCCAACTCGATCCACTGTGATTGGTTAATATCTTGCAAAGGGTCAATAAAGTGAGCTTCCTTGGACTTTTAATACTCTTCCGGTTCTAAATATAAGACCTTTATATAATGTATATAAGGGTCTTATATTTAAACCTAGATGAGTAGTTTGTGAGATATCCGATAAGATCTTACACGGGTTTAGTTTCATTAGTTCTAATTTGTTCCGATTAATATTAGGTGTTATGAAATTTTTATATTTTAATAATTTTTTATACTAAATAGATGTAAAATCTAAATTGAAAATAAACTTTAGATTGTTAATTTATTAAAAACTAAACTATTTATTTAAAAATTATAAATTTTAGATAATAAAAATTTAAGTTAAATAATTTAGAGTGCTCATATTTTGTTTAAGAGTGAAAATAGGTCAAACTTGCCTCTTATTTACTTCACTATTTACTAAACAAGTATTTTGTTATGGACAATCCTTTCTTCAAATTCTTTATATTTATTATGTTAAGTTCTTTAATTAAACATAGCCATATTTCTATTTTTGAAATATTATCATTTAATTATAAGCTTGTATGAGAAAAAATTCCACCTAACCATCATACGTGATTGGAAAACTTAATATAATGAATATAATGAATTTGAACTAAGTAGTTTCCTCTTTGGTTAAAAGTCAAAATTCTGGTCAAGTTCGTGGTTTTTCAAGTCAAAGTTTAATTTGGATATTTAATCACAGGTGTTCTTATACTAGAAATAATCTTATTTGAGATACTAAGTGATATTAAATATGAATATATCTCTTAACAAAAATTTAATTAATACTTGGTTTGGCATTACTAACTGTGCAAATTTACCTTGAAAGTTTTCACTCAAAAATGTTACAATTGCAAAAGTTTTTTTAAGTGTAAATTTGTACCAAAAATTTAAAATCATAGCAACATTATATTATCTCATACTGTTAAAAAATCTAATGTTGATCCTTAAAATAGTAATGTTAATTATTAACATTTTTAATGATAATGAGCAATATTGTTATGATTTTAAAATTTTTGAACAAATTTACTTCCAAAACACTTTCAGGTACCTAGTGTTTCTGAGCAAAAATTTTTGAATAAATTTCACCATAACTCATTCCCATTCATTGAAAAAAATTGGAATTGATGATAAGATTGGAGAGGGTTTGGAAACAGGGGCCCAGATGAAAATTAGCGAGTTTCAATGGGGTCACATTAAAATTTTAGAACTATAATATTATGTTATATGAATGAGCCCAACAAAAGAAAGCGTAAAGAGCCTTCAGTTCACCTGCACCATCAACACTCAACAGAAAGCCAATCCAGGTTCCACCACAAACTAAACGAGGGTGTCTTCCCAGCTTAGCAAATCCCAGTGAGGAGGCTGGAATCTGGTGCTCTGGTGCTCTGGTGCTCAGTTGAAGAAAAGAGCGGAGCACTTTTGGCCTTTTGGTAGCGACTGCGTCGTGGGGCCCGCACTCATCAAATAAGGACTGCGTGATTAGATGGATGTATTTGAACACTGGGAGGACCCCACTTACATCATAGTCATCGTGTGAAAGTATCCGGGAGTGGGCCCCACAACACGCTGTTCTGATCACATGATTCTCCAACCTCACCGAAATTCCTCCTCCCAGAGTGTCAAGACCGTTAGATCTCCTTGTCTCCTTCTCCCGTCCTAATCTGCGTCCGTAAGTTGAAAGTTTGATTTAATCCCGTTGTAATCTCAAACCATTAGCACCCATTTTCCTCTTTTTTTTTAAAAAAAAATCCCTTTTTATTTATTTTTCTTCCAAAAAAGTTTAATACAAGATCATTCAAGTGATTTCTCATTCTCTATTTATTTTCCTTATGTGTTTAATTCCACATCAATGTTAGTGACATGAAAGCTTTCTTATACATAAAAGTTTATTGTAATTTCATTCTATTTTTAGTTTCAAAAACAAAAAATATTTACTAAAAATAGTGATAATGCAAACATAGGCAAAAGTATATGATTCAAAACAGAAGTCACATGTAATGAAAGAAGACATTACTGTCAACTAGTAAACCAAGCTTGCCTGCAAATTTGTGTTTCGTCTCTTCATATACATATATATATATATATATATATATACAGCTCTTTAAATTAATTACTCCTCTGGTCCTAAATATAATACCCTTGTATTAAGTCATGTTGATTGGTAGATTAATGGGTGTGGAGAGAAGCCCACAAAACACTAAGAAGACAGCACAAAAACTGTTGAGTATTGAAGACCAGCGAGGGAGTTTAATCTTTGAATATTCCTCTCATTGTTGTGTGTGCCACTGACTAATCATTCATTATTATTATTATTATTATTATTATTCTGTTATATGGTAGTGAGCGAGTAAGACTAGTTGGGACATTATGTTTGAGCTGTTAGTGGAGAGCAACAAGTACGAAAGAGTTAATCATGTTTGTAACCTCGTATTGTTAGTATTATCCGTCTAATTCAAAAAAAGAAGGAAAAAAGAGCTAGCAAGAGAGAGGGAGGAAGAGGAAGCCTCTTATGAAAAATATTTTATTCATGTTTCGAACATTATAATTGCATATGCCCCATGTCTATTACACTTTTTATCACGGTTGTTCGATCTCATATCATCTCCCCTCTTAAACTCTTTCTCCCCACATTCTTAACCTGTAAAATTACTTCTTCTATGATTATAATATTACTTATAAATCCTAGCTTGGATTAAAAGGGGAAAAAAATTAAAAACTTAGGAAAATAATCAAGGCTAAACTCTGCCAGAGACTTTTTCTTTGTATGTAACATAAGCTACCGCCAGCACCATTGACAATCAGTCAGCCATCAGACCTTCACCGTCACATGATGTTGCAGCTTGAGGTGTTCTCATCGTTGAAGAAGTGGGTGTAGGGATCTTGTGGTGGCGGAGGATATGGGTATGGGTACTGTTGAGGGTACATGTAGTTGACGGCTGGCGGTGGTCGAGCATACATCATTGGCTGGAATCTCTTATCATTCCCACCTGCCATTCCCATTGCCCTCTGGTGGTTCATCATTGCTGCCATGTACTGTTGGTGTTGGAATGGGTTCCCTGCCATGGATTCTGGACCTAACCCTTGGGAGTATCCTGCGGTGTCGCCACCGCTGCCTCCTCCTCCGCTGTTCATGCCCCTAGCCAGGAGGCCTTGGACTGTCGGAATGTTACCCATTGGTGTGTTCATGTTACCTATGGGACCTGTGTTGCCTCCGCTCATGTTCGGATGATGACCACCCATCGCCTTCACAGCTTGAACCCCTCCAGGCATCAGATTTCCCTTTTGGCCCTCATCTCCATTGTTATTTTCAAGGTTTGCGCCATTTGCACCACCGCTATTCTTATTACCGTTGTTGCCATTTATGCCCTGTGGTATTCCAATGCCATTTTTGCCACTGTTACTCTTGTTGCCTCCGCCTTGATTCTGATTGTTCCCCCCACCTCCTCCTCCACCGCCGCCTTTCTTACCACTGTTCCCACTGCCTATGCTTGGCGTTTGGATCGGCATTGGTCCTCCTCCGCCACAGTTACCTTTCTTCCCATTGGCTTCGACATTTGCATTTTTAAGAGCATTCAAGAGTTGTTGCTGCTGATTCCCATTCATCATACTGTTCATCATCATGTGAGCACCATTTCCCATAGGTGGTAGCCCTTTCATCATGTTTAGAGGAACCTGAGGGTCACCAATTTCATCATCAAATTCATCATCATCAGACTCGTCATCGTCGAACTCGTCATCTAAGCAATCATCATCCTCAGGCAAATTGAACTTGACAGCTTTCGGGTTCGGGTTCAGCTGGCCTGGCAATTTCATGTCATTGAATTGAAGAGGCAGCTTTTGATCTTGAAACCCTTTCATTTGTTGAAGTTGCTGCTGAAGATTTGGTGGTTGCTGGCCATCCTTAGGCTGGTTGTTTCCACCCCCTTTCTGCTGACCTTTGCTATTTTCGCCGCTGCCTTTTCCTCCATTATTGTTGATTTGCACGTTCTTCATCTGGTTGGCAAGCTGGTTCTGATTATTGTTGCTGTTCTTGTTATTGTTATTGCCATCTACTTTTGGGGCACCCCACGGCTCTGCATGTTTCCCAGATTTCAAGAGCTTCTTGATGAGTATGTCCAGGTCAACATTCCCAGTGACAGTGACCTTGCCTTGTTCTGAATCTATCTCTGTAATATATACTCCTGAAGAATTTGAACAATAAACTAGCAAATCAGATCATGAATTTTCAAGATATGAGTAACTGAAAACAAACTCTTTTCTGGGAGCAAGTATAAATAATGAAGAGAGATTATCTGATGCACCATCAATTTTCCTCAAGACTTTCTTCACTTTATGCTTACATCCACCACAATGTATGTTAACTTTAAGAACATATTTCTGCATGCACAAGCAATCCCAGAGTCCAACACAGAGTAATGAGAGAAATTTATTAACAAGATGGCTAATAGAAAAATGATAAGAATGAAGAGAGGCTACGAGTGAAAATAAACAAATCAAGACAGAAAATATAGTACCCGAATCTTTGCAATCTCCTCTTGATTCATCTCTTAGGAACTAATGGAAGTAGAGAAAGTCACAACTGGGGTAGTGACAGAAAGAAAGAGGTCTAAATATCTAAATAGATCTAAGAAAACTGGATTATGGATGTCATGAGAAGATGGGTGGAGACTGAGAGAGAGAAACCCAAGGAGGACAAAAGGCTCAAACTTGGATAGAGATGAAGAAAGAAAGAGAAGGGTGAAATGTAATAAGGTGGGTGTAGACCACCATTGAAATGCTGCACGTATTTTGGGGCAGCTTCTAAATCATTTGTTTCTTAGGGCGCGCGAAAGGGAGTAAAGAGAGAGAGAATGAGAATGGTGGTCAAGCAAGCACTGCTTAGTTCATCTTTTTTTGTGGCCTTATTTATGAAGAGATTTTGCGTGTGGCCATGGCTTATGTTTGAGATGCTTTGTAACTCTCACAATTTAACCCCATCTATATGGGTTGCATACCTTGGCTAACAATCCACTTTTTGGTTCGACCTTATGAAAGTTTCTTATTCTCTCTCTCTCTCTTGATCAGGCCATTTATGATTGTCAGATCTTCACTGGGTATGATGGTAAATTCCACTTGGTATTGATAATTAAGGTGCAACATATTTTAGCCAGATATAATATCATTGGATCTTAATCTAAGGCCAAATCATTTCCAGCTGGTAGAAGGTCAATAAAAATTGAAAAGTGAGATAAACAGTGATTGGATGATCCTACTCATCAGTGTGTCAGATGAGTCTCTTTTATTTTTCTGTCTTTTTCCTTAACAAAACTAGGGGCTGAAAAACATTGAACCTTCCAATTCAGTTTTCTCAATTCAAACAAGTTCATAAATATATAATAAAGTCACATAACTTAGGCACAATTAATATCCACAGGTGATTTCAAAAAAAAATCCACAAGTGAATGAAATACTATTCTTGTATGGTCAATTGAAAATAAAAATAAGCAATGACTAGATGGTATAATTTAGATTAATTTGTTAAATAAATTTCATAATTTCTTTTATCCTTCTCCTCACTAAACTGGGGGCTAAAAGAAAACCTTTACTTGGTATAATATCAATGGATCTTAATTTAGGACTGCCTTCTTTACAGCTGTCGCATGATTAATTGAAAATTGAAAAGTGAGATAAACAGTGATTGGATTGGATGATTCTACTCATCAATGCGTTAGAAAAATTTCTTTCCTTTTTCTATTTCTTCCCTTAAGGAATCCCAAGGCTTAAAAAAACATTGAACTAGCCAACTCACTTTTCTCAGTTTGGACAAGTTCATGAATATGTAATAAAGTCACATAACTTAGTCGCAATTAATAACCATAAGTGAATGAAATACTATTCTTGAATGATCAATTGAAAATAAAGATAAGAAATGAGGGATGATAGAATTTGGAAAAATTTGTCAAATAAATTTCATAATTTCTTTTATTTTTATCCTTAATAAACTCGAGACTTAGAGAAAACCTTCACATGGTATAATGTAAATGGATTTTAATCTAGGGTTGCATCCTTTACAACTATTGTGTAGTCAATTAAAAATTGAAAAGTATGATAAACAGTGATGATCTAACCTATCAATTTGTTAGATAAGTTTCTCTTTTCTTTTCTTTTTTTTTTTATATCTTCCCTTAATAAAGCCATAGGCTGAAAATTATTGAACCAGCCAATTCAATTTTCTCAATTCAAACAACTTAATAAAGCCATAGGCTGAAAATCATTGAACCAGCCAATTCAAACAACTTCATGAATATGCAATAAAGTCACATGACTTAGTCACAATCAATATCCATAAATAAATGAAATACTATTTTTACATGGTCAATTGAAAATAATGATAAGCAGTGATTGGATGGTATAATTTGGATCAATTTGCCAAACAGATTTCACATTTTTTTTATATTTCTCTTCAATCTAGGGGTTAGAAGAAAACTTTTACATGGTATAATATCAATTGATCTCAATCTAGAGTTGCATCCTTTACAATTGTTGTATATACGTCAATTGATAATTGAAAAGCGAGATAAGAAGTAATTAGAGATGAGTTTGCTCATCACTGTGTCAGACAAGCTTCTTTCCTTTTTCAATCTAGCTCCTTCCTTAATAAATCCAAGGGCTGAAAAACAATGAACCATCCAATTCAATTTTCTATTTTTCTCATTATAAATACGCTCATGAGTATAGAATAAAGTTGCATAGCTTAGTCATTTTTAATATTCATAAGGGAAATCAAATACTATTATCTTGAAAATAAAGATAAATATTGAATGGATGGTATAATTTGGATGAATTTGTCAAACAGGTTTTGCTACTTCTTTCATCTCTCTCCTTAGTAAACTTTGGGCTTAAACAACAACTAAACTAGCCTCTAACTTGGGTTAAAACGCTCCCATGAGGAAGAGAAAGATAAGGAGAAAAGGAACTCATTTCTGCAAACTCACAGGTAGAAAAGCGAGACTCATTAAGTGTCAAACTAGAATTGAGTGTTTCACAGTTATTGCGTAATGAACTAACAAAAGAGATAAACGTTGATTGGATAGTTCTATTTGTTTTTTTTTTGGCCAAAATTGGATAGTTCTATTTGGATCCACCTATAAGCTAGGCAAACTATATCGTCCATATCTCAATTTAGTAAACCAGGGATTGAAAGAATAACTTATCCATCTAGCCAATTCAATTTTCTCAATGCGAGTTAGGTCGAATAATATAATAAATAAATATCTTTGCCATTAATATCAATATAAAATATGAAATCTATTATGAGTCTTACGATTCATAAGCCATGTCTAATATGATTTATTCATTATATTCATTAAAATACAAGAAGAGAGAAGCCTACGTAACTAAGGTTAAAATGGGCTCTTATAATCCTACAAGATAGAGAAAGGTAAAGTGGAAAGTGGACAAACTTCTTCATTCAGATGTCAAGAGCGGAAAGATCACATTATGTCTTCCATTCCTATATATCTTTAATAAAGTAAGGGTTAGAAGAATTGTTTATCCATCTAATTCAAATTTTTGGGTCATGAAATATAATAAATAGTGATCCAAACGATAAAAATACTTTGTTATTAATATAACAAGTAGCATGATTCATATGAACCATATATAAGTAATACGACATTTTAATCATACTCATTAAATTACATGAAAAGCCTTTCTGTCTCAGTATGATTATAATAATGAGCTCTTCTAATGCCACAATTTAGAGTTAAATAATATTTCATATGTAATTGTAACGTGATCAACTAAGAAAAGAGAGATAACTAGTGATTGAATGATCCTACTGAATGCACTTGTTATCTATGTCACATCACTTCTCCACTATATCTCTACTTGTTGAACTAGGTGCTAAAAGAATAATTCAGTTTTTTTTTTCCAATTTGAGCAAGGTCTCAAAACAAAATAAATAATGGTTTAAAATTATTAATGTTGTTTAATATTAATATAAAAAGCATGGTTTATCCTTTTATTCATTGGATATAAGAGAAATCTACCTAATTAGAGTTGAGAAAATTCTGTTAATTCCATAAGATAGAGAAAGATAAGAAGAGAGAAATTGGTCCCGTTTCTGCAATAATTTTTAGAAAGATGTGTGTGTCTGTGGGAGACTTGCATGTAATGATAAGATTCATTATGAGATGTCAATTTAAAGTTAAATATTTCACCCTTTTTGCATAATCAAATGAGGAAAGAGATATACAGTGATTGAATGATCCTGGCCTGCTTGGATTTATCCGTCGATTAGATCATGTTATGTCTTTTTATCTGTCTCCTTCATAAATTAGGTGTTGAAAGAAAAACTAAACTAGCTAGCGAATGTAACACATTTTGTGTCCCAAAAGGCAACAAATAATGGTCCAAAGACCCCAAAAAAAAAAACTATCATTATTGTCACTATAAAATAAGAAACTTATAACAAGTTACACCATTTATGAAGTATGAATTAATAATATGACTTATTCACCATACTCAATAGAATACACGAAAAGAAAATTTAATTAGGATTAAAAAGAACTCTTGATTCTATAGGATAGAGAAAGATAAGAACATAAAAGTTAGTCTCACTCTTGTGAGACTTGCATATAAATAAAATGATATTCACTGGAAATTATTTCAAATTGAACCTTTTACTATTATTGTTGCTAAAGGAAAGAGAGAAACAGTGATATGATCTAGCTTGAATATAATCCACCTATCAGCTAGCTGTCTAAGGTTAGATTTTCATGTGTT